>NW_009647731.1:3998840-4039154 GCF_000708025.1 Charadrius vociferus | reverse complement strand
CTTTCCCTTCTCCTGCTCTCTCTGCTTCTGAAACCCCAATCTGCATTTAGTAAATAAAAGGCAAAATGAGTTCTCATCCACCCGGCTGACGCTTCGCGTCTGAAATGAGAAAGCCTCTGTTGACAATGCAGTGCCCAATTTAAAGCAATATCACTTGTCAGTTTGATAAAAGGCTTGGAGAAAATATCCTGTCTTGGGGAGGGGGGGGGAAGGTGTCGTCTAAAATAAATGCTAACCTTAGAAAAAAAAAATAATACACAAACAAATGGCTGGGAATTGTTTTTATGGTTCTATTCGCTGGGGCTAGTCCTCAAAACATAAATTACTGCTTTTTTGTGACTCAAACAGAACGGCCAGAAATGAAGCTTGCAGGCGGCAACGATGCAAACTTGCTTGTGGTACTTTTTATCGTAGCCATTGACATGTGCAGTGTGAAAGGTGCATTTGCAGAACCTTGGGCTCAGCTGTCTCAGCCCTCTGATCTTTCTTTATGTCAGAAAATGAGTCAGTATGTTTATTTTTTTGTCCTTGCTCTCCTGAGCTTTTGCTCATGTTTCAGCCTATAGAAACGCAAACGGGGTCCTGCTTGTTTGCTTTTTGAATAAGCATCTCGCTTAATGCTTCAGCTCTTTGTTTCACTCTCTGTTGCGCTGCAGCAGAGCTGCTCCGACGAGAATGGATGTGGCTCTGGAGTTGGTGATGTTGGTTTATGGACACCCTTTTCACCTTCAGTTGCAGATTATGATACAAAAGGCTTTATTACTTGATGACAGTTCACTATCCCATTTGAAATGGATCCCATCACCACAGTCCATCAATGATTGCAACCCCATACCTACAGTTTGGAGGGCTTTCCATCCAGGTAACCTGCAGCACTTGTCCTGTGCAGCACAGCTGCAAGAGACTTGTCTGTGGATGGCAGAATGGGGGTAAATGCTGGTGAAGGTGATGTTGCATGGCAGGATGGCCCACCACAGAGGTGACTTTCCTGGTCTGGACCCAACTGACCTGTCCATCTAGCCAGAGTATGCCGTCAGGTCAAAAGAAGCACAAAACCCACAAAAAGGTTCTGGGAGTTGACAGCTATTGCAGAGTGTAGTCAGGTCTCTGCTATTTGGCTTGGCCAGACTCTTGCAATGGAAGACAACATATCCATGAGATATATGAAGAAGTATGTGGTGTTCTGCAGTATATGAAATCATCATCCAGGAGGTTGTCATCTCCCTTGAGCTGGCTACGAAAAAGACTGCAACAGCTACGTGTGAGAAAGTGTGTATTAATTTGAAAGTGAGACGGGAAATTTCATCCTAACAGATGACAAATAAATATATTTCCACCTGACAATGGTGAAGGATTGAATGGGCAAGAGATTCAGTCTATGTGGCCTCTAAAGCAGGGATAATTCAATCTACAGCAAGCCCAAATTTATTGGCAAGGCTGTGTTTTGGACTCAGGCACTGAAATAAGTCTTATTACTATTTTGTTAGCTATTAGACTGCAGCGAGGGCAATCTAGAAGCTTTTACCAATATGAAATGGATTGGAAACTGGGCAGAAAAAAACTAGTTGTATTTTAATCACGACATCTTTAGGAACATTTTGTAATCTGGAAATAGTCAAGTTCTGTACAAACACTTAAGTATTAGGAAAATAAAATGGCAGTTTACTACCAAACCCTGTGGGAATTCCTCGAAGAATAGAAAGAATGTGGACATAAGCAATTAAGTGTATTTTGCCCTCACATGGTGGAAATAAGCATATATTTCTTTTTCCAGAAGGATGCTGTAATGAAACAATTCTCTTACAATTTTGAGGTGAACTTCGGACCCATCAGTGAGGAATCTTTCCCCGAGATATCTAGCATAGTATTTGCATTTGGCCTAGGATATTTTAAGCAATATTGGGCTTATAAGTTTACGGACATAATCAAAAGCTTATATTTTGCTGTCTTTTGGTAGTCAAAACCTCATTTTCCATCTTGTCTTTGCACCCTCTCAGGACGATGTAAAGATCACCAGTTTTATAATGGGAGTTTGATCCTTCACATAGCTCAGTGCAGGATTATCTAAAAGTTCAGACATTATGCTAGATGTAAGCCAGCCAAACTCTGGTTTGTGACTTCCAGTAATTCTTCGTCTGGATTCACCATCAGTTGTGCTGCATTAATTGCTGTTGCAGAATACGCTCTAGATTTCACTGAAATCAGCAAGTCTTCTGGATTCAAAGAGCTTTGAATCAGATGCTCACTGCAGATACAATTAAGTTACATTAAACATTTTCCTTTGGTTTCAGTGCCGAAACCATTTGCACATTTGTCTCCAAGTGGATCATACGTTCTCTGTTTTAATTCCCCAAAAGTCAGGATACAGCCAATTAGCAGGGTCAAATTTTCAGTGTTAAAGTGTGGCAGCCTGAGGTTGTGGTAACCTGAGGAGCTACAAAACTGATGATGGAGAACACAGTTAAGACATCTGTGAGATGCTGGGAAACACATCAAGGAGCAGTAAAGCCCATATTAAGGTCAATAACACCTGTGAAGACTGGCTGAAAGTCAGGTAGCTCGTGGGAATGCCTCAGAAAGCGAGTTGTCTGGTGTGAGGAGAGACATGTGGAACCTGTGAATCACAGGGAACTGTTAAATGTATTCATAGCGCTCTCACCCTCAGGGTTTAAGTTTTGCTCCAAAGCCAGTTTGAATCTGATTTCAGACAAAGGCTTTTACTCAATCTGTAATGCATGGTGATATCCAGCAGGTAGAACTCATTGAGGAAAATTGCTTCCCGCGATGATATATGATTCATTCAGTCACATCTCTGAGCTATTTAGGGGAAATTATCCATGGGATTGTATCATTAGTTTAAAAGCTGCCTCAATTGTTTTTCTGTCAGGATAATTTTAAGCCACACAAGAGTATTAGTTGGAAAAACATATTTGAAAAGGAGTCTAACTCCCTCCATATTGCTCAAATCTGGTTTTCAGGTAATATTTTCCTCTTCATTTGTAACCATTCTTATTGAGAGGTGGAGGTCTGTCTCCGAGTTGGCCAGTGACTTTCTCTCTGAATACAGCTACCCTCTGTTAATCAGGTTCTCAGCTTTTATGGGCTTATGCTTCAGCCACTGGCCTTGTCTGCCCTTGTTACATCAAAAGGAACACAGCTTTGAAAATTTCCAACCACAGTCTTAACTAACAGCAAAATCCATGAAATAAAAAAGTGCTAGCAAAGGAAAGACCCTGTTCATATTAATCAGTAATGTGAGCTGTTTCCAGGGGAGTTTGTTTAATCAGAAGTCTCTATAGAGAGTCAGCAAGGAAATTTAGACTAAATGATGAAACTACTCAAAACTAGAGATACTGAACAACAGATACGATTGTTGGAGCATTGATGAGTTGAGAGTTGATGGAAATATCAAGTTAGAAAGCAAATGAAACTTTCTCCTAGGGAAAAGTTCTATACATCAAAGAGAAAACTGAATTAATAATAATGGTAAATAGCAATGTGACCTAGAGGCTGAAGGAAAGACAACACAGGCAGACATGAAGGCATGAGGGAATTCCCAGGTGACCTTTGGCAAGTCGCTTCAGCTTCTAGCAATAAAATGAGGCAGCATGGCTATGTTGCTCAACTGGAGTATAAGGCAAAAGACACGATGAACTTGAGGGGTATGAGTACTCCGACAGTAAGTCCTCTCTGTTGCATCTTTGAATGCAGCTTCTGTCTTTAGCTCCAGCCTGAGTTACTAAGCCTTCACAATTGTGGTTTCTCCCTTGAAATTTGGATGCATGTTAAGATAACACAGCCAAGCATTCTGCCCTGGGATGGATGACCTGGACTGGCAGCTGCTGTAAGAGCAGGCAGGCTGGGATGACAGAATTTGCATGCTTGGTCAACCACAGTGATCCTGAGGCACGTGGCAGGACCAGTAGCCTTAGCAATGCAAAAATGTTTTGTAGTAACTGCTGTAAGGGCAGATACTGAAGAGGGATCCCTCTATTTCATCCATAGCAAAGCAGGATTTAGCTTTTCTTGTGCTAGGTCAGCTGTGCTTGCTTGCTCTTTTATGAGCAACAGTTCTTGACAAGCCTGAGTGTCTTCAAGTAAACTGAAATAATTCCCCCATTTCTAGACCCAAATCGCTCTTTCCAATTGAATTGTAAATTAGATATATTTTTTTTTCCATCTGAATCCATAAGAATGATCCAAAGTGGTTTGATGTATATTCAGTTAGCAGGAAGATGTAGCTACAGGTATCATAGTCCATATTTATCACAAAGCAAGGAATGGAGCTTTTGAAGTTTGCTTGGCCTCGCTTGCTTTCTACCAGAGGGAAGATAAGACACTGTCGTGCACTACTGGCAAAACAAATGCTTCTTGAATGAAATCTGTGACAAAACAGCAGCACTGATGTGTGGAGTTTGAAACACATGCTAGGAGCAAGAAACTCTGATGCAAGCAATGTTTTCTTGTGCCTTTTTAAGTTTTCAGCCAGAGACGCTCAGTAGTTAATAGAAATGCATTCCTCTCACCCTGAAAGAATTGTACACCATTAGACCACAAAAAACAGACTATATTGTAAAAATTTATGCAGCCAAAAGGGGAAGGATTTGCAAGATGATGGTTTATTTTCTGGGAGGAGTCTGGAAATGGACCGTTAGCATCCTTTCTGTCCTCTAATGCGATCCCTCAGCATGCAGGAAGATCAAAAAAGCATTGGTCTTACAGGAAATGTCTTTCTGAAATTGGTGCCATCAATCAGAGAAATATCCAATGACAAAACATTTGAAAGCATTAAATTTATATGACCTAAAGGACACACTTATAGAAATATACACAGAGTCAGATTTCCAGAACTAACTCCAAGGTGTGTCTCAAACCACTGTAAGGTGCCAAACAAATATTTGGGTATAAATAGTACCAAGGAATTGTTGGAGTCTGGAGAGACTCTGAGACCAAAGACTGTGGAATCTATTTTATTAAAGGACTTCTCCTAACCTCTGGCTTTGTTTGGATTTGAGTTAAATCTGACTTCTGCAAATTAACATCTTCTCTGATTAGAAGGGATGGGGTGTAAATGTTATCTGTTCAAAGTCTGGATTTTACGCATCTGGAAAGGATGACTATCCAGGATATCTCCTTCTGCAGACTACCCTCCCTCCTGTTGCCAATTAGCATTACAGAAACCTTAGATGGGACTCAGATGCCTAAACAAGTACATTGTGTCATTTTAGTTTTCCTAGGGCATCCTACCTGCCTTCCAACTGCCAGAAGAACACATGTCTAATTTACACACCTGGCAGCCCTGTACATGCTCAGTGCATTGGCATTTGTGTAACTGACTCTTAACTCCTCTCCCAGTGCTGTTAGAATTAAATCCTGTCCCCCCACATACAAAACCCACAGATACCAATAAAAGCACAATTCCATGTCCTCATAGCTGGTGACATTAGTCAGTAAACAGCAAGCTGTTACAGGTAAAGAGGTCCTGCCTGTGGACAGAGAGATACTGCAAACACTAAATCAGAATCTCCCTTAAATAGATGCTTTGAGTAAAACCAGCAAAAAATGTCAAGACATCCCCAAATCTGTGTAACCTGGTTGTTACCAATCGCATCAGAGTTCACTTCAGCTCATTCAAGCTTTTTTGGCAGCCTTGGGGAATTTCAGCAGAATAGGAAAGCCTACAGAGAAAGCCCAAAGCATATTTTATTGGGGTTCATTTCAAAAAGAACTAAATGAAGTTTCTGCATAGCTAAGGGGAAAAAAAAAAAAAAAGAAAATACTTTGCAACAATAAAATGTTATCAGAAGACAAACAATCATGCACTGTATTCGTGTTCTTTGTTGTGGTCCTTGCAAATAAAACTTATCTATCTGTGTATTGTGCTATATCCTGGTCACTGATGTTGTAAGAAATTTCAATAGAAAAAAATCTATGGAACTGTCCACGAGAAAGCCATTTTTCAGGCTCCTTGTTGGGAGAGATTTTGGGGAAGGCTGACTATTCTGCATATGCTGTCTGTGATCTCATTGAAGAATAGATACTGGGAGCCTGATTAATATATATTCTAAGCACTAATAATAACCATCGGCTGTAGATTTTACCTGTAAAAAACACAATATGTTATTTCTGTGTTAAACTTAAAAAGCTCTTTTTCTTTCTAAGCACCGTTAAGTAGCGATGTGCCTAGTGATCTTGAATACAAGGACATTTGGCATCTAGTATTGATGGAGAACAAACCCCATCATCTGTCCATGGCTTGTAATTATCTCTTTTCAATGATTTTCCTGACTCCATGACTTTGTGAAAAATTATCCACCTGCAGCTGAAAAAGGCAATCTCCATTTCATCTTCCAGAGGTAAAATACTCCACAAGAGATCAGGACTCCACCTCAGGTGGGGTACCTTTGCATTAGCAAGACGTGTGTGCTTTGCCCATCTGCCTACTTTGCTGTGTCTCAAAAGGCACAAATGTAAACATTAATTATATGTATTTGGAGATAAATAATAGGAACATTACTGTTTATGAGAAAAGATGGATCTCTGATTCAGAATTAAATGTGATATAAGCCTGACTAATTGAAACCCATGTGTTTCTTATAGTCATACCCTCCCACTTTGTGAAATCAACATAGGAGTCTTTCATTCTTATTGTAAATCTAATTGGGCCATTGTAAATAATTACAGAGTTCACACTGTACTTTCTAAGTGACACTTATTCAACGTTCAGTCATGGTGGCAGCTTAGGGTGAGAGGATGGCTTCTAAATAATGAGGTAGCTCACATGAAAGACTTTACCACAGGAAAAGAAACTCTGAGAAGTGCTTGATCGAGCGCAGATGACTTATATATTTGGAAGATGCAAAATGTATAGCGACTGACTTGGCAGGACCCAAGGAAAAACGTGATAAGTGAACACCAAATACCCAGAAATGCTACAAGTGTTGAGTGATAACAACATTTCAGTATAATCCTTCTCAGGAATGGTGTCATATCCTCTGATATATACTGAGCTGATGTCTGGCTTTGCTCTATACCACAGAAAATATGCAGGCAATAAGAGAAAATATTAGTGTGTGTGCATGCATGTGTGAGATAGAGCGAGTGAGAGAGGGAATACAAACCAGTGACCTTTAATGGATGGAGTCAGAAGCAATCAACTTCACATCATAAGATCAACCGAATGTCAGAAGCTTTTCAGAGTGGCAACACTGTTGGCAATTCCCCTTTAGCTCAAATTTTTAAGCTTCGCAAGTAGGATAATTTCAGCATCACACCAATATTTCTTCAAAGTTCCTGTGAATCATGATATGAAACACAATGGAAAAGGTCCTGGACAATGGTGGCTTTGTTCCAGGATGTCTGCATCTGGAGAATTTACAAATAATAACATAATTTTAACAAAATGTAGATTTTTTTTTTTTCCTTTTTTGATATCGCTACAATTCAGAAGTCTCCCCCTCCCATCTTTGAGGGAACAAGTTTCCTGCGGGTCACATTTAGTTGCCCTGTATTATGACTAGTTTTGAGCAAAGGTAAGGTGTTTCATGTTCTTATACACAATAGAAGTCTGTAAACGTATGAAGGTTTGTCCAGTCCTCCTTGTTCCATTTTCATTTTTTTCCTCTCCTAAGATCTGACACTCTTGTATTTCCAATGCTTCCACAGTATTTGTTCCACAATACATTTGTTTGTTATTTCTTCTGTTATTTCTTCTTCTAACTTTTTAAAAAATTATTTATTTTTTAAACATAGAAGTTGTTGAGTAAACTATTTGAAATTCTGATGTAGACAATACCAAAGCAGAACAAAATGATATCAGCAGCTCTTCTTGTTCTAGGTTTTGCAGGACTAAATATGCCTCCTTAGCCCTTTCTCATCAGAACCACCTTCATTTCTGGAAAAAACTGCTGCTGTGGGATCGACTGGGTACTGCTGAGGTCTTTTTCCAGGTGAAAAGTTTTGTGTGAGGAAATGAGGATATGACTAAACTGCTGTATTTCACAGGCAAGTCTTGACTGCGTGGAACTTTTCTGTGCTTAGTTTCTGAAAGGCTCATCAGCAGTGTTTCAGCTTTGCAATATAATAACATGCAATTCAGTTAGAGCAGTCTAATCCAATCAATTGCAAGCACTTTTACAGAGGCATTGTGGTATTACCTCGAAGTTTGAAACATATGCTTTCTGGAAAACCTCAAATTTCAACCTTTTTGGTCAACTTTGGGAGTAACCCACACGTTTGAAATACTGAGCTTTAGACAGCTGTAACATGGGTGGATGAATAGTATGCTGAGGTTGAGTGACATTCTGGTGCCTCTTGAGTTTATTTACAATCTGTTGGCTGCTAATTCAACACTGAATTTTAGAATCACAGAAATTGCCACTTGGACTGAAGGGAGCTATGGTTAGGTTTATGATGCAAGTTCAAAAAAAGAAAGAAAAGAATAAAGAATGATTGAGATATGATGTACCACATGTCAGACTGATATCTTCTATTGTGGTTGTCAGTTTATTAGATCATTTGCAGTTGGAGGAACCTGGGAGCTATATCAATGTCTGATGAATATTTAAGGAATCCCAGCAGCACTATTAGCCCTATCGCTACTCTCTTGCGTTTGTCTCAATTGCTGCTTACAATTATTGCTAGCAATTGCTCCATGGCGGGGAGGAGGAATCAGTGCAAATAGAGGTCAGAGAACTGAGAACAGAGCTAATGGACAAATGATCTCGCTCTGTTGTATGTGATGCTGTTGTGATCCTGCACAATAGTTAATTCTTGGTTGGATTTTTGGCAGGGCTGCAGTTTCTCTGGGCTGGTTTTGGTGATGCTAGAAAGCTCCTTTCTTCCTTTGTCCAGAATATTTTTCTGCAATTGATTCTGGAGCTCAATGGACAGATTCAGAAAGAAACAACGGGTTTTTCCCTGTGTAAATGTCTGTTCAGTGAGCATCTTCTGGTGGCGTATAAAACCCCTAGGTGTCTGGAAAGCTTTTTCTCCATGCTTGAGCTGCAGATTCAAGACAGTTAATCACCTTTGAGTTGAAGACATTCTGTGAGTTTTCCAAGGGCAAGGTCCTGAGCTCCCAATATACCTCCTTTAGCTGTATTTTTGGACACAAGATTGTTTTTGATTTCAGTGACTTCTGTCCAAATTGGAGTGAGCCCTGAACATGTGCTGTGTCTCAATACACGATGCGCATGACATGCTGGTTTCTGTGGGAAGAAAGTTCACACATGGGGATTAGAAAGGAGCCAGAATTATCTTCCATCAGTTCCCTTGCCTGGACCATCAGGGGACTACACTCTCAATGTGTGCCTGAGTTTACTTTTTTATTTAGACACACCTGTGATTTCTCAAAATTCATCCTTGGAAGTTTTTGTGATAAACCTACTTTTGATAATCCTTCTATTCATTTTAAACAGAATCAAGTCATAACCACATGCACCACAGTTTTATCGTGAAACGGCTGCATCTATAATCTACAAAGACCTCAGTCTTCTATAAGCTATAAAGACCTCAAAGTTTAGTACTATTTACATTATACAACCTGCTGTTCCCCAGCATCGGAGCTGGACCTCTCCCTCTAGAAATTTGCTAAACACTCTCTGCAATACCAAGCAGCTTCTGGCCAGAACATGTTCCTTTTTAACACTCAGGTCACAAAGTGCCTATTAAAAGGACATTAACGCCAAAGAAAATCTATCCAAAGCCTCAAATAGGCACTGGGTAAGGCCCACACTAGAGAATATGCTATATAAGCATGCTCATAAATCATTAAAATTAAGATAGGATCTATCATTAATAAGTAAAGTTCAAGGACAGCCTTTATCTTGTTAAATTATCCAAATTTTGCTGTCTATTAGCATACCATTTAGAATGTAAGAATGGCTGTAGGGTTTTTTTTACCCTTCTTGGTAATGACATATTATGCAGAATAAGAAGCCTTAGCAACTGTTCTAAGATGCCATAATAATGCTGGAATTATTCTTTGGGGGAGGTCGTTGCATTAAGCAGCAAGTAATTAATGGTAAATTGCACTGGAAATTCTTGGAAAAAAGACAAATTACATATGTTCTTGTACTCATACCCAGCAAGTCCCATGTAATTAACAATATTAAGATAAATATGAGAGGAATTATTAATGATGAGATTAACTTCACATCATAGTGCAAAAAGATGTATTTCATTTACGCACGTGGTAGGAATTGAGAGTTAGTTGTAATTGCTAAAAATATCTGATGTTATTGCTTCATGGAAATTCACCGCAGAACTATTGATTATGATGCAATCCCTGACATTTGTATTGTGACTTCTGTCCCCACAGATCCTCAGTCACAAGATCAGTTTTGCTGGGTGGATTGAGGGGTATTTTGTTCAAGCTGCAACTGCTTGAGGATATGAAGCACTCATTTTAGATAATGTGGGTCAGAGTCTCATAAGTGTCAAGCTGCAATGACCAGGTAATATATTATAAATTACTGGCAGAGAAGGGGGCTGATCCATTTAGCACAATATTCAGCCCAGGTTCATGAGTTAACTCACCATTAAGACACAAGAATAAGTAGGGAATTTCCAGAAAACAAAAGGCAGCACATAACAACAGAAGGCAGCTATTTCAGATGGGAAGTGAAGAAAGGTAGTGTGCCCAGATGAAATTTCAAAGACAAGAAGATGGAAGCAGTAGAACAATTTCCTCATCTGAATTTGTCTTCAATAGCAGTGGTACTTGCTCTAGTGCATTTGTTTTGTGCATCTGGGATCTTTCAGACATAGAAGGAAATCTGCAGATTATTCTTGAATTCAGAAAACCTGGTTTCCATTTCTAGCTTTAATTCGGTTTCTTTGTGCCTCAGCTTTCCCACCAATACCAACAAATATCATATCCATTCTCAGGCACATCAAAATCTGTTGACAATATGGACTAAGGTACGTGATTTTATTCTTTTTTCCAGGCAGAATCATGTCTGCTAATGTCAGCTGAAAGGCTGTTGCCTCGAGGGAAGGTCCATGTCTCTCAAATCACTAAGACTGCTTCTTCTCTGACCTTCACGGCCTGTGATTCTCCTGCCTCCCTAAGGATCTGCTTGAATCCTGTTTAATTCTGGGATCTGACCAGCTGTTACAGTAAAATGCCCCTGTGTAGACCTTGAAGCAGACCGTTCACATAGCGACATTTAACTTGAAGATAAGTGGACACCACTTTGGTGCCAACTGAGAGCATTTTGCTTGGTAAAACCATCACCAGGAAGAAAGAAAATTGTGCCTATTTTAGCACAAAGGCATAGGAGGAGTGCTTATAAATCCTGCCTCATTTGACCTCACTGGCACGTACAGAGGAGCAATCACCAGAGCTTCTAGGTTAATTAATCAAGGCTCTCAGAAATGCAGATTCTTAACGGCTTCAGGTGCCTTTCACCATTCCTGTAGGTCCTGTTTTGAATTCAGCTCAAATCAGTAGGGATGGAGGCATGCAAGTGACTTCTGCCTTCTTTGTTCAGCAGTGGCAAGAACTCGTGACCTCAGCTGAGCTTCCATTTCATTAGGCACCTACAGGTTTAATATCATAGTAGTAATTAGCTATCTCGGCGGACAGGCTTGAGGTGAATGTGTGTGGAAACACAGATGCTAGATGGAGTCCCTTCAGGTCATCCTGGAGGGATAGACACTGGTCCATGATTGACTGGGCACTTCAGGTGTCAGTGTGCTCTGTACTTGCTCTCATTTTCCATTGCTTGCTCTCTTGCATGTTTCCTCTCTGAGGGAAAGGGGAATTAAATGATATCATTTTCCCTGTCAATCAAGTAGACTGGTGTCTCTTGTGAGAACCCAACTGCACTCAAAGTCATTCAGCTTATTTTCTAGCCATAAGAATAATAGAAAATTGTTCTACTCTTGAATTACATTTCCCTTTGATTTTATTTTTTTTAAAATGTAAAGACACTTTTTTTCAAGGTAAAATAGTTATCTCCTGAGGGTAGATGTGTCAGACTCTGTGCCTCTTCATGGATTTTTAAAACTTTGCTATGGAGTCTGTATTTTCTGATATATCAGTGCAGTGCCTGGCACTAAAGGATGCTGCCCTTGGTTAGGGTCTGCAGATTGGTCCTTGAAGTGAACATGAGGGTACTGTATCATCATTTAATGCAATTTTCTGTATTTTCATGTGTGTACACTGCACTTCTGACAAACTACACCCCTTTATTAGGATTCGAAAAGTCTTTACGCAACCTGAGCCAAGGCAGACACACCGGGAGGGAACTATTAGAGGGAACAGTGAAGACCATGGGAGATAAGAGGAAGCAAAATTATTAGAGAAGAGAGGACCTTTGGGATACATTTTCTGCTATTCTTCTCTTACAGTACTGAATTAAGTTGTTTAAGCCTATAACTTGAAGGTTATAGGGAGGAAAGCGTGCTCCCTGAGATTGTTTAATGCATTTTTTTCACCTGTTTGATGTGGTAACAAGATGATTTTTCAGCTGTCTCTGGTGGTTACCTCTCACATTTCTTTGCTGCCCAAGATGGGGCTTTGTTTTCTGTTAGACTGTGGGATTTCCATGGATATTTTTAGTTGCTAATGTGCCTGACAACACAAAAATGAAAGAATTTAGGAGCCTACACATAAATAACTGACCCCTAGCATTCTTTTGGGAACCCAAAAAGTTTAAACTTAAAAGCCCTCGGGAAATGCCGCATTATTCATGTATGACCTCTGCAGTATGCTGAGCTCTTGAATGCTTACATCCCTCAAGCCTGGCTTGATGTCCTCATTGGTAATAATGACTGAGAAGACGCCGAGAATAATGATTTTTTTACTGTGTCCACAAAAGTGCTGCTTTAGCAACTGTAACTTCTGCTTTAAAAGAGGATGTCATCAATGCAAAGGGCAGCTCTATATTTTTCTGTGACTACAGCAGTACCATTACTGTCCAGGAAAATGACAGGGGAATGGATTTACTGCTTTAAGGGCTACTCAATAAGTCATTGGTTTCAGTGGAGAAGCGTTTGCCTAATTTATTGAGGAAGCAATCAGTCACCAGAAAATATATCCCACACATTAAAGGAAGCCTTTGGGTCTCTGCCCAGCTCAACCAACTGACCCGATGGGTCTCCGTAAGGGTGGCCCAGACTGCTACTCCCTGACATTAGGTGTGGGTTTTTTTGGTTAGTGGCTTCAGAAGCAGCGTGGAAATGCTAGCATGGGAAAGACTCGAGCCTTGAGAGACATCTGAGAGCACCTTGCACAGAGAAGGGGGTTTGATTGGTGTGTCTGCTGTGGAGAGGACAAAGAGTTGTGGGCTTACGTTGCAGGGAGAGAGATCCAGGTTAGGCTTTAGAAAAAAAACAATCTAACAGCAAGGATCACTATGGTTTTGAAACATATTATTTAAGTGTACTAAGTATAGTTTAGTCAGTCACTGGAAGTTTTAAGATCAGGCAGGATGTGATATAACTGCGGGTCATTATGGTAGCTTTGTATGCCAAGCTTTTTATGCACCTTAAAAGAAACACCCAGAGAGAAGGAAGGTGTTGAGTTTTAGAAGGATGAAACTGAAGTCTAGTCTCATAGTGGAGCCATCCCAGCCTTTGTGGCCCCAGGCTGCTTGCCGAACCAAGGGGACAGAAGAGAGGGGAGTCCATAAGCACAACCCCGTGCCCCTTGTCTTTACCAGATGTCATCCTTCACTGTAGTGAATCTACAGTTAAGGTCACACAGAGCATCCTATGATCCCTGCAGGATTTGTTACTGAGGTTTGTCCTAACTGACTTTCGTGACTGCTTTGCATATCTCTCTCCTTGGTGTCAGCATTTCTCTATCCTTTCATTTGCCATAGGTGGCAATTCCAGGAATCAGAAATGGTTTGGGTCCTTTCAAATATTTTCTGGAGGGCAGGATTTGGGTAGAGGTATGAGACAGTGAATTTAACCATAGGAGATGACAGAAAGTTAATGCACACTGACCTGATCCTGCTCTGTTGTTCTTGCCCAGCAATACGTCAGACCATCAGAGAACTGTACTCCTTGCCTGTGGTTTGAGGGGAGAAGATGCAACAGCTATTAGCAAGTGACTGATGCAGAGCGCTTGCCACCAATCCGCATCATGCTCAAGAACAAACATATTTTACTGCAAATGGATCAGCTCTACAATGATCGTTTTGTAGGCGACCTCTGATCTTATGAAAGAAATTTACTTCTCATTCAGAAAAAGGCTAACTGCAGCAGAATAAATAATAGGTTAAATAGCTTTAAAAACTATAATAACAGTCTAATGAAAACATTTCCAAGGTTGAACACTACTGTTTCATATGTGCCTTTTTGATTGAATGTCCTGAATCTGTACTCTAAGGGACAATACTAGTAGAGGAAAGAATGGAGTAATAGATATTCAGTATTGCAAACTTAAGTTATTTCACCTACTGATTTTGATATTTTTAGCAGTCATCTCTGAATTACTGTTATAACTAACATCAACTTTCATTAAAAGAAAAGTTGATTTTGACCCCTCATAGTCACATTGGAAAGTGAACGTGTGAGCTGTGAGCAAAAAGCTACAAGGTGTGTTCTTTTTTTTAAAAAACAAAAACCAAAACCAAAAAAAAACCCCAAACCACCAAACTGCAAAACACATTTTTCTTTAACTTTCCTCCTTTTAAACTCATGTCATGATTTTGAGACACATGATTCCTTTTTGCTGAAATTATTAGATTAAAAATACTGTGTATGTCAGCAGGCAAAGAGGTATCACTTCTAACGGTCAGGTCCGTTCTGCAGGGGTGTTGTCATACTATTGATTTCTTTTGAAGTCTGCATCTTTACTATTGACTTTCCTAGCAGTGGAGGTATTTCCTGTATTTTTGGTATCAGTCCTGCTGAGATCTGGAGCTGAAGCACGGGCTTCTGCCCTTTTTATTTGTATTGTAAGTGCTGTGTAACAGCTACACAGCTGGTTGAAAAATTTGTGTAAAGCTGGATAAAATGTAATTTTTTAATGAAAAAACTCAGTTTTCAATTAAATGCTACATTAGTGTCAGAAGATGTCTACAAAGTTGGGAAAATGTAATGTTTTGGTCAAAACATTTAAAGTTCAAAGTCTTAAACAGTTAAACCAGGAAACTGTGTTGCCTTGAGTGCAGAGCCTCCAACCTGTCTTTCTTTTCTCCGGGGAGCATCTCCACCACTTGCTGTATCTCCAGTAGCTGCTCCTACTTTCATGAACCCCTGATAGATCATTTCCTTTCCAGAGAATCACTAATGGTACATTATAGAAAATGCATTACCCTCAAGATGCTTCATTTACGAAGGCATTTGAGGCATTTCAGCTACAAGTCCCATGAGGTACCATGAAAGAGCTCGATATCCTTCCCAGTACTTTCTGTAATGGTTCCATTGCGTACACTAATCCTTCCAAGTAGGTGTCTTCAGTCCTGGGATTTTCTTTCTCATTCTATTGATCTGACAAAGTTATTTTTTAAGCTTCCTTGACATAGTGTAAACCTTATCTACTCTTTCAGGCTTTTGCTGGAGGCCAGTAGTTTGAGAAGGTTGAATTTCATTTTGCAGGTGTGAGGGAATTTATTCAAGCTGGTTCTTAGTCAATTTTGTGTCTTGTTAATTGGTGTCTTATCATTCTTGTACATGAATCCGGAGGGGATCTGCATTGGATCCAGTTTTTATGGTGTGAAAAATAAATAAAATGACATAAAGGGTCCCTGAGGGATCATTCCTCCCTTTCACCAGTGGAGCCTCCTGTAAAAAATTATGTGGATTCTTCAGCGGTCATTAATTGTTCCAGAGGTCTGGTGGAGATCCCAGGAGAAACCTCACCGTGTCAGATAAGTCAGGTGCTAGTTTGCTCCTGGACACATACACTGTGTATATGGATCTATTTGCAGTATTCGACATTTTCTAGTGCCATCACTGTGTGTGCAGATACAAAACTGTGAGGAAGAGTCTAAGAACATTTTCCTTGTAAATGGCAAGATGTCACTTCAAGGCTTCTCATGATGGACCCTACTTTGTGGGATATCTTTAGAGGAACTTGTGGTTGATTTCTTTAAAAAAAAGAAAAAAAAAAAGTAGAGAGTGGTAAAAGAGCACAGAGGTGGTTGCAGAGTACATGCTTTCATTATGCTTTTTCATTAGCAGGACTTTACTGTTATCTGAATCCACTAACCATAAAAGAGTCAGGTCTCCATAAATATGGTTTAAAACAATTAACCAGCTGATGCTGATGGAAGCAAGTATCTGCTAGATCAAGTTTCTATCATCATATGCTTACTGACATACTTACTGACAGCATGAATCATCATATGCTGTCATTTAGGGTACCTCTCGAGTATTTTAAGGCCAGAGACCATCACAATTGATGATTTATGCTGTGAAATGCATATGCATTTCAGTAAGCTCACCACACCCCTTTCAGCAACATTTTAGACAACTGCTGTTTATTATGAGTTGTTTTTACTATTGCTAAACTGTTTATAATGTGGGGGTGAGTAGGAACCTAGGATGGACCTTTTACTTGGAAGCTTTTCTTAAGGGTTCACTCATAATTTGTACATACAGTGCCGTTTAGTAAAGGTTCAGTTTAAGCTAATATTAAACTCCATGCCTCTCTTTAGCTAGTCAGCTGAGAAAGGAATTTTGCACAGATTTTTGCAGGTGGCTGGGATTTTATTTCCACTGCATGTTTTCTCCATTTTCAATTCAATTTTTTCTGTTTTATTTACTGTAAGATATTTGTCTGGTCAAATCCTAGACTGCGCGTGAAAATCTCTTGCTGGATCCCCAAAGAGCTGATTGGTGTGAAGATGCTTTTGTCTGAATAAGCAGTGTGTGTAAAATAAAAGCTTTCAGTAGTAATTTCCCTTTTGTGATCCTAGTGCATATATCCAGCACAGCCTTGTATTGTGCGCATTGTGAATATTTCTGAGAGTTTTTACACAAGTACCCTTTATTTGAATGTATCCAGGGCTCGTCATTTTTCGATCTATTTCTCATTTTCCTCTAATTTATTCCTGTCTTCTGATTTCACTCCTCAAGTTCCTTGCTTTCTTTCCCATGTTAATAGAGGCTCTTTATGAATTTTTATTTCTTTTGCATTCCTTCCTTCCCCTCGGGTTCCTTTTTTCCTCTTTAGTTCTTTGATTGCTTCTGGGGGCTAAGGTTATAACTTAGTCAGCCTGTTCTGCTCTGCTGCCTAAAAAAAATCCTCTCTCTTCCTAGACAGTAAATAATTCTTGAGCTTGCCTGCCTGTCTTTTAGCTTACTCTTCTTTGTTATTATTATTATGGAGTCTTCTCCTGCTGTTACAGTGTCCTCTCATCGTTCCGTGGAAATGCCTTCCTTCCTCTGACCTCCCTGCCTTTCCTGCTTCATGCCTTACGCTTCTGGGCTGCATGTGACAATAGAGTGGGATGTCTATTATTAGGTATTGCAAAGAGATGATCAACCTCAGGGCCATCTCTTCAACAGCTATACAGATAGTGATGCCTTCTCCGCGTTTCCTGTGTCGCTAGCTATAATTTCGAAGTCTGGATTCTCGTTTAAAACCTCAAGCCCCTGCAGAATGACAGCTGTAGTAAATCAGATGTCAAGTTGTTTTAATGAAAGGTAAATGAGGGTCAGTAGTGGGCTGAAAACAACCCAGGAGATGGAATTAGCACAAACAACAAAGGACCATCTGAGCAGGCAGTCTGAGCCACCTGAAAGATTATTGCAGTTATGGGTTGATTTGGCCTTTAATCACGTACCTTAATGGACATTTTTATGGTGAATCACCACACAGTAAGTTTGGTCTGAGGATGGCCATTGCAGAGGCTTTTGTAAATGCTTTTGCAATTCAGGGCAACAGGTCAGTGACATAGATACCTTGTAGGGTGCTCAGTAACTCGTTTAAACTCTTTGTGTCTTAATTCTGTAAAGTGGCAATGGTAATGACCTTTTTGCCAACCTTGTCCATTTAGATTGTGACGCTTAGGAGCTGTCTGATTGAACAGCATGTAGGCAACAGACTGTCTACGTCTGCACAAAACATTGAATCTGGGATCTGAATGCCTCTTTTGGTTCATGGTCTAGTTCTGCACTAGAGGTTTTCATGCTATGCCTCTTAGCTGGAACTCAGATTGGGATTGCTATTGAGACTCATTTGGAGTTCTTATGCCACAAATGACATCACTGACATACACAAGACAATATTGGAGAGCAAGGACTTGAGAGAAAATGTGAAAAATCTAAGCCCCTCAAGCAATTTTGTACACTTACAACTCAAAGATACATCTTCTACATCATCATAATTATCCACAGGTTCTTCTATACCTCTACTTACCATACTAAGGAGAGACACCACTGATGCATTAATAAAAAGTATCCTCAGCCCAGAAAATAAGGAAACTAAAACTGAAAGAAGAGATAGTTGGACATCACAGAGAACATGATAAAATTAATAACCCTGAAGTTATACAACTTGCAGAAAGAATGGATATGAATTAGGAGGAGCCAGACTCTCCCTGCTATGAACAGGTTTGGGAGTCTCAGGAGCATTTCCAATATCAAGAGCCTCATGTTTCCAATACTGTACCTGGCACTAGATGGCTGTCTTGTTGCCACAACTCTAAGAAGAAACTTCAAAAGTGTGCAGCACAAACATGGGCATAGCCTGGGGAAACTGACTCATATGATGTAGGCAATTTGGTCACCTTTCACATTTTACTTTATCTGATTTAGCTTCTTCTCCAGAATTACAACTGCATTTCATTCAACAAAGTGCAGCAGAGGTATAAAGTGGGGTTTGTTTCAACCAAGCCTTCAAAAACAATCTGTATCCTCTCCAACTTCAGAGAATAAAAAACATTTTATAATTTCAAATTTTCATTGAGGGTAAGTACTACTTCTTATCTACCCACACTCCTCATTCTTTATGCAGCAAAAAAAGGTATCCATTCACTGTAGTTGTCCCAGCCTTATTAGGACATCAGCCTGACTCTTCGGCTATTGCTATTTAGAAAATCAGTCTTTTTCTTGCCAATATCTAGGACAGAATTTTAGTATTTCTCAAATAATCACAAAACCTTTGTATGAGAAAATCTGAACTCATACAAGACATATGTTCTCTTTCACACATTTAAGTAACCCACTGACAGTGTGTATAAGACCTGTACCAGTATTACCAGCTCTTGAAATACTGGGTTCAGTGTCTGGCTTTTGCTATTGAATTTTGTGCTTCTAGGTCTTGAGGTTGCTAGTTCAAATTTTTTTTTCATGCTGTATGAGATGGTGCCATCACGGATTTCAGCACACACAGTTCTGTTTGCATATGTGCAAATAAATTTTTCTCTAGTATATAGTATACTAGAGGACAAAGAATATACTATACTAAGGCATATGCTCTCCTTTTATGTATGTACATAGACATATGCAGCCCCACACACGTACACTCTCTTATTCTTAATACGTTTAAGAAAAAAATCTTTGTGCCATTCACTACTGCTTGGTACACCTTGATATTTTTTAGCATTTTGAAATATCTCAGATCCTCAAAGGCAAAAAATCTCAAGCAAAAAAGAGTAGAGACGGAGGTTCTTCTTTTAAGACAATAACAAAAAGCAGAAGGGATTGGAACAATGTAGCATGAGTATTTCTTATTTCTTTCTCTCTTGTTTTCTTTGCAAGAATCATTCAAAACTGAACCATTGACGGGTAAGTTAACATGGGTAGAAATGGATTTTAAAATTGATTAAATATCAATTTGAAGTTAACAACCTAAGAATCAGCCAAATCCACAGAGATTACTGAAACAAACATCAAAAGACACATTTCAGGACAGATAGCGCCAGGAATTAAAAAGGGAATTTGCTATTGATTCTGGGCTGCCTTCTGTGGCAGTCCCATTATTGCTCAAGTCTGAGTGGCTTGAGATTTTCCTTGCACTGCTTTCCTCGTGTGTTGTATCTTCATGGTCCCCTTATTGCTCCTTCCCACTTCTTTCTCAAAAATTTTGCTGTTTTCCAGTGGGTAGAATAGAGTGGAGAATTCCTGGGAACCCTCCAGAGAAGGCCTGATCAGCCCAAACAGCAAGCTCAATTGCAAAAAGGTCTTAATCCAAGACAGAAAGTTATGAGGTTTTAGGAATTTATCCTAGAAGAGATATGAAAGACTACCACATGATGGAGTATGAAGTTTCCAGAGCTCATGAGTGAAGCAGAACTACTTAGGCTTCAAAGTCAATGGACAAGCACTGGGTATTGGCCTTCTCGGGGGGTTCATTTGCCCAGTACGATGAGTTTTAGGTGACTCATAGATCTTGCCGTAGTGGCAGAGAAGAAAAACTGATGATTTTTCTTCTTAGGCTTCAAAAGATGGAAAACAGAAAGGAGAAGATTCTGGAAAGGGATTGCTGGCTGGGTAGGGAGCTCTGTAAAAATTACACTGTGCTTTTTTGGTAGCAGCGATCAATTTTGCATCATCTCCGTCTATCTCAGTAAATAGGGAAACAATCTTCTAAAGGTCAGCCAGGCTGATCAGGAACAGACTGAAGAAACAACACAGGAAGGAGGGAAAAGATCAAAGATGCATTATTTTGGCACAAAATTAAAATATTCAGAAAAAAATAAACGAAGTATGAAGACCGTTAAAAAGGCTGGAATATATAATTATCCATACTTCAGTAACGGGAACTTTGGTAACAAACAAATGTAGTTTTTCATTTATGAACCCAAATTTGTTTTGATGGGTATTACTCAAATCCAGTAAGAGTGTTCACATGCTGAAATTATGGAAAATTAATATTTATAGCCAGTTTAGGAAGACTTACATTGACAAATTTCACTTCTCAAGAATATCATCATCTGTGCCATTGACAGCTTTGAGAATGATCTACATTTACAGATCATATTAAAATACTCAAAGAATAAGATGGACATTTGTTGCTGCTATCAACTACCAATCACCAAAGCAAAGAGAACAATGTAAAAACTTTCTTTGGACCCCTCTGTAAGGCATAGATGTGGGAATTGTGGGGAGATCAGCGTGTTCAAAGTTTCACACTCATAGTATCAAAATGTCCTTTGTAACACACAAAGATTATATTGCATTCAACACTGGGGATTTCTGTATTATGCTTTATCTAAACAGTCAGAGAGAAACTGATCTGGGAAACGTGAGTGAGGTCTGCATGATCATGTCTTCAATGCAAACAGAATAAATTCAAGATAATTTATATTTATACATTGTGCTTTAAAAAGGTCAGATTCTCGGAGACAGAAACAATTATGAGCTAAATTTGCAGGGAGAAAGTATTTAAATGGAAAAATGTAAAAATAATTGGGACTTGTTTATGAACATTTTACTAAATGCCAAAAAGGCACAATCACTTACTTTGAGCAAAACATTATGTTGCTTAAAAAAAGCACCTAAATCTGCTTAGAATGAAAAGGAAAATAATCAAATCTGATTGTGTGTGTACATATATGTATATATGAATGACATATAGAAGGAAAAAAGTAAATGTAGAAATTCGTAGTCAGCAGATGTAAAGATAACACCAACATTTTAAAGTTTTTTTTATATATGTCAAAACACGAGAAATATAACAATAGTATTGTTACATTACTGGGACTTCACAATACTACTGGAATAAAGTTTAGTACGGTTTTCTGTTCCAGGTCTCAGGGTCAATGATATTAACATCAGATGATGATCACAATGAAGAAATAATTTCAATGCCAACAAAAATCTAGGATAGTGTCAAACAGAACTTTTAAAATCAGCAGACACAGACAGTTTGCACCTAAGAAAAAGAAAAGCAGCGGTCAATGACCATTAATATTGATTGATTCTAGGCAGGCAGAGAGTATCCCAGAGAACTGGAATAAAATCACCAAAATACCAATATTTGAAAAAAGAAAACAGGATGATTTAGGCAATTACAAGTTTGTCAGCCCACCATCAGTTCTGGGCAAAATAAAGGCCTGTCTGAGACATGACTCTAGCAATAAAAGAGTTAATGAGGGGGAAATAGCAAATGCCAATCAACACGTTTTTATGAAAAAGGGTCTTGTTTAACTGAATTGATACTATTTTTCAAAATGAAATTTCATGTCTGTTTTATAAGCGTAGTGTTGTTGATGTAATAGACTTCTCTCAGACATTTGGAATGATACTCTCTTGATGTATTGATTTGTAAGCTAGAGTGATACAAAATCAATGGGGCACATGTTGAATGCATTGAAACCTCGTTAAACAATGGATCTCAAAATCTAATTACAAAAAGAGAATTTTTGTCAAATATCTGTGTTTCCCACAAGAATCTGCTCAGACCTACACTATTCAACAAGTATATCAACAACTTGGAAATAAAAATTAGAATGTAATTATGGATTAAGTCTATAAATAACACAGACTTGGGGGAGCGTGGAAAGGAACAGATTGTCGAGTGATCTGGCAGTTTGAAGATATCGGGCAAACAGTATGTGTTTCAGCTGAGCCAAATCTAAGTTTATATGTCTGAAAAATAAAAACATAAGTTATGCACATAGCATGGAAGACTTCTGAAGGCAGTGGCAGAAAAGTAGTCACGGGGGTCATAGTCTTCATGCTCACTGAGCCCGGTTCAAAAAGATGGTGTAATCTTTGAATGTTTAAATATGAGAGAACTCAGTAGGAGCAGTGAGGTTAAATTAACTCTGCATTTGGCACTGGTGAGATTGCTGCTGGAACACTATTTGGTTCTGGTGTCTACACTTCAGATGGATATTGATGAATTGGAAGGGATTCAGAGAAGAGCCACATGAATGCTTACAGGCTTGGGAAACGTGCCTTGTTGTGAAAGACTCGAGCAACTTTATTTAGTTATCAAAGAAGGCTTAGAGGGTGACCTGATTGCAGTCTAAATATATCTGCAGGGGGAAGGGAAAGGGCAGGAGGAATAAATTTGATAAAGCTCTGCAGTGTAGCAAACAAAGGTGAAACAATGTCTGCCAGTTCAAACAAGACAAATTCCAGCTAAAAATGAAGTGCAAATTTGAATAGTGAGTAAACAAACCACTGGAACCGCTTGCTAAGGGCTGCTGTAGATTTCCTATCTTTGGAAGCTTTAAACTCAACATTGGATTTATCTTTCCTAAAAAGAAAAGAAAAGTCAAGAAAAAAGCACTCCGGTTCATGGATTTGGAATCAAAACAAGCAGCGTGAAGACCTGTGCCTTGTGTTACGTGTGTCACACTAGAAAATCACTGGGGTCCTGTCTGCCCTTAAAAAAAACCACATGCATCTTTTTCTCCATACTGACTTCAGGGGATGAAATTGAGCCAAGAGAAATAGAGCCACGATATGAAGTAAAGCCCTCTAGCTGTGACTTCCATTAATTTCTGGAATGGTCTCCCAAGAGAAGTGGGGGCGGCGGGGCCTTACTAGCTTATTTAAAAGGAAGGTGGTAAATATAAAGGAAGAAATATCTCAACATTGAGACAGCAACCAGGTTAATAAGCTCAGCCACCTTTTCTTACCCTGTTTTTTATACTGCTGAGCATTTAACTGAGCCACAGCTGGAAATTAAATACTGGGTCTTCAAAACTTGCTCAGTTCCCCAAAGCTGTCAGTCCCAGATGTTTGTCTGTCCTGTTAGGAAAAGGGAAGCCCACCTTTCCGGGCTCTAGCAGTGACCACTGTTCTCACCACTACTTTGTAGCTTAAATTGAGAACTGAAAGGAGAAGCGATCCAAATACCTCCCTAGCAGAAACAGGATCAGCCATGAAGAGACACGAGGATATTGGGAGGGTTTCTCTGCCCTGTGTTGGCTGGCGTGTTGTTTGAAATCTCTCTCTCTCATTATCCTATGGCTAACTATTCACCTCTCACCCTGGCCCAACCTCTTCCTTTTAGTATCTTTCTCTGTGTGCTGCCATCTCTTCCCTCCTGAGGAGATCCTGTTGTTTAGGGGGACATTAAAGCCACACGTCTGGTTTAGCCTGGTAGAATAATGTCTGAAGCACATTGCTCTTTGCCTGTATCTCAATAGGTAAATGTTATGGAGGAAGACTGGCTATTTCAGTTAAAAGTAAATATTCCTGCAAAAAGAAATGGGTATAAATTTTCTACAACCAACTTTCTGCAGTGGTCTTGCAGAATCTAGAAGAGGGAAAAGTCTAAATAGCTGTAAGATAGGTCCTGATATTTTCATCAAGTGATAACCTGCAGCATCAAAGAACTGGTGAGGCTGTGGCTGTCTCTCAGGTTGTATGTTTCTATGAAACATAATTTCATTTCTAACTTTACATTAAATATTCCTCCACTTCAGGAGGTCTCTAATGGCTGTGTATTTCATATACAGTATAAATCCATAAGTCTAATGCTGTCTGTCATATTTAGAAACTCACTGCTCTCATATTCATGACATGCAAGCATCTGTCACTCAAACCCGCTCATAAATTCAAATTCACTAATAGGAGTCCTGCATGTTCCTGTTTATCACGGAGCAGAATGGTGACCGTGGACATATAAGTAAATGGCAGCAATAATGCAGTTGCAGCTTATAAAGCGGTAAAAATTCTGGTGTACCAGGAAGCTGAAATTTCACAATTAATGTAAACTCCCCCAACCCTGCAGGTTAAAGGCAGTTTTTTGCACTGAGAGGAAACTTAATTTCCCTAAAAAAATTGAATAACAAACAAACATACCTCTTCCCAAACCCACTTTATGACCACAAAGCCTGAAAACATGTTCAGTTTTTATGATCCTTACAACATAAATTGCCAGACCCTTACGTTTCTATCTGCTTGTTTTTTCTCTTCGAGGAGAAAAAAAAAAGAACAAAATTATGTGTTAGACTAAAAGGCCATTTTTCTCTTGAAAAGAATCCAGTGTTGTTAGAATCCATGTTCAGGCTGTGACAGTTGTCTGAATTTTAGGGATTCTGAGTGTTGGTGGCTCCTTCCAAAAGCAATGGGACACCTGTGAGTAGGGACTTGGGAGTTTAGCAGGGACTGAGATTTTCTGAATGAAAGTTATTAAGGAAGCGCTGAGCATATTTGCTATAAGTCACAGATACTGGTATTCTTTAACCCTGGTCTCCTGAGCTTGCTGAGCTCTGCTGGCTTGTGCTCCAGGGGAAGTTACAGTGCTTTTAGTGCTGCAGCTAATTGACTGAGGCTACAGTAGTAACTTGCTGTTGATGAGGTTTAATTGAAAGTGCAGGGCTTGCTGCATTAACACCGTGTTCTGAGCATAAGCAGAGCACTCACCACAGCCGACTGCATCGTGGGCTAATGCCAGCTCTCCTTCTATCCCAAGCCAAAATATATGGTCTTCATGAACAACAAGAAAACCCAAATAACACTGAGTAATACTTCGGGAGGGGGAAGGAAAGTCTCTGTGTGTTGAACGATTTTTCTTCTCCCTTTCAGAGCGTGTTTAAGTCACTTCAGCATGGCAGGTGGGTAGGTCACCTTCTTCACTAGACCCCAGCATTGGGATTGGATTTGGCTCTAGCTGAGAATCAGTGTAACTCAATACTCATCAGACAGTGGTGACACTGAAGTGTGGTCTTGAATATTTTTCCATCTCCTTTCTGGAGAAAAGTGAGGAATTACATAACAGCAAGCCTGCAACAGTCGGCTTAGGAGCACAGCTGATTTCAGGCTCCCTGCCTGGGAGCTGCCTTCTGTGGGGACATACTGGGTTCCCTGCATGGTAACTCAGCAGCTTCTGCCCTGTGCAGTTAAAATTTATGTGATTTACATCATCTCAGTCAGGGTGAAGCTCCTCAGGGAGTAGGATGTTGCAATGTGGAGTGCAGCAATGCCAAAATATTTTAAAAGTCTGAGCTTTAGCCAATTACTTTTCAAGGACAGGGTATTCTCGACTCACTCCCAGTGTCTCTGCAGCAAGCACATCTCTGACTCATCAAAATCTTCCCAAAGCCAAATTGATTTCTTTTTCCTCGCTTTTTTCTTTCACTTTGGCCACTGAAGTCAAACAGACATGATTTGCTCTCCCAGCAGGCAGCTTATGATGGCTGTGTGGCAACACCACAGTTTGGAAGGTGACTTTCCTCTAAGGTGGCTTTTGTCCATAACGCCAGGGACCAGCTTTACAGAGCTTTCCCAGGGCACCTGGGACAGTTTGAGCAGAACCAGGAAGGATTCCCTTGATCACCCACCTCAGGGATCTTGTTGCTAAGCATTCTGTGTACTACACATCTATCCCAAGTCATGTCCCTCGTGTCTTGGTGCTTCTGGTGATGTGTTGGGGATAGACCTAAATGTAGCCTTCTCAGCCTTAATCCTCATATTTTCTGGAGTCATGCAGTGAAAAGGTGACAGCTTCTGGTAACCCATACTGTATTTTACCACCTTCCTTGACTGCAAAGTAAAGGAAATTAAGGCATTGATCACATCAGAGTTCTCCAAAGCTGTGCACCCTTCTGTGTCCTTTTTCACAGGGTATCCCACCAGTCTGCTCAGAATTAGCGATTCACCTCTGAAGATACGTGGTGCTTGCAAAAATATACAAAACTATGTCTTTCTGGTATTAAGTTTGACTTCTTGGAAGTTATCCTGTGATTCGGTCTGGGCCTTGAGCATGCTTAGAGGCAGGTTCCTACCACAAAGCTCAGAAGCAGAGCTGGAGTCTAAAGCTTGTACATATGAGATATGTCTCTGCATAACCACATTCCAAGGATGTGAGACACTTTCAAAGCATGCATTTCATTTAGATTCGTATTTAAAATACCCAAAAATGTTACTTTACTAAATATTTTCCTTTACACTTAGTCTCTATGCACTATATATAGTACAAAAGACTGGCTGCTTAATCATGTGCAATTCTATTTTTAGCTCAGGAAACCTTATGTTTCTATTTTCCTAATTATGCCAGCACTGATCACAAATCTGCTTCACGATATGCTAAAAATTACACTGTGCTCCAGCTTCTGGGCAGTAAAAAAATGCTCACAACATTAATGCCTCAGAGACTAAAGCATGGGAAGGATCATGGAGGTAAGGATGGGAATAAAAGGATAAGGAGCCTAAGGATGGGAGGATTCATTTGCTGGTAGTCCTAAAAAGCAGGTCCCTTCCACACAAGAGTGAAGAGCACTGGTAGCGAGAGGAACCTGTCCTCCCTTTTTCCATTTATTTTCCAGGTGGCAGATTGACAGAGATTTTCATCCTCCAGCTGTAAATCTGAAGTCATCTACTAGTGCACACTCACACAAAAATCACTTAAAAAGAAAATAATAATCCTATTTGCTGGATAATTAACAGTGAGCAATATCATTCTGTGCTATATATTTTCATTGAAATTCTTTATCTCGTAGCAATACGGACAGAAAATATATTTCAATCATACAGCTATGCATGTCTTTTATATTAGGTGGAAATGTTTTAATAGATGTTTCAGTTATCCATTTATTGATCTTAATGTATTTTTAATATGCAGGCACTGGTCTCTGCTAACTGAGATATATCTGCTTTTCCCTAGTAGAGTTCTACAAATTAAAAATAATTCTTTCTCTCTTCCAATAAGTAGTATATGGTGGGCTTCTGTCTTGTGGGTAATATCTGCTACGAGCTGCCTTTTAATTTATGAGATTAATCTGTGCTCACAAAGGAAGATCTGAACGTGAGTAGCAGAATTTGGCTATAGACTGCAGGAAAAACAACATCGGAGAGAAATGTTGACCTAGGATTTTTTTTGCTGGGGTGAACCTCCTTTACTGTGGTCTCTACAGGAGGCCACAATCCTCTACAAGATCTCTAAGGATCTATCTGAAAATTCTTACTTGGGAACGGTTTCATTCTATGTTTGGGCTATTTTGAATAACATAACACTTTTCAGTGATTGTGGTTACACACACTTAATTTAGATAGCTGAATGTGGGAGGATTTGCTTCTCATCCATTCCAACTGTGCTTTCTCCACCCGTGGGGCCTCACTGATTTCTAATTTCAAATGCTTTGTATCCCAGTAATTCCAGAAGGATGGTGTCTGGGCCAAAATACACCTCCTGTGAAGCACTGGCCATCTATCTGCTACAAGCATTTCTAATCACTTGCAAAACGATTAAAAATCAGTGAGGAATATTCTCTTGGCCTTCTGATATAGAAGGGGGTGACAAGGACTAAATTTTGCATTATTTTTCAATGTAGATAGTTTGGTCATTTGAGTACTGGCATAACAGGGAATTTTCATCCTGTGATGATTTGGCTTAGTCCAGCAGTTACCTTTACATTTTGTGTCTTGTTCTCTCTGTTGGTCAATAGGAATCATAATTCTGGTTTTGTAAAGTGTTCTCAGATAACCAGCTCTGTGAGAGGGCTATGAATTGATTGTGGTTATTTCCTATGCTAAGGTTCTCAAAGGAAATATCCTTTCTCCTGGTGAAACCAGGAGCTGATTGTGTTGAAATATCTCTGAAAAGATCATATGTAAGGACATATTTCCAAAAAAGATTCATATGTAAGGATGTATTTCTAAGAGTCCCAACACGGGACACTAGCAATGAAAACAAAAATGTGATGAGATTTGATGCACAAAGGCAAAATACAATAAGAAATCCATCCAAAGAAGGTATTAACTTATTCACACAGGAGGCAGGAATCACAAGGAACAGCAACACTAAAGAAAACCGTGAAAGGAGGTTGTCTGTGTGTCTTCCACTTTCACCTTGGCAGACAGTGAGCAATGAGCGGAGCCAAGGAGGAAATGAAGGAAATTGTAGGTGCAAATGACAAACTCAATATCAGATAAAATAATATGGAGATGCCAGAAGTGCTGAGCATGAAGCTGGAGGGTGGTAAAATACACAAAAGTTCCTTTGAACGGCACAGCAACCAACACAGTAGGAACTGTGACAGATTTTTGAGTGTAGTAAATTTGCTTAAGTAGATGGAGATATTGTTTCTTGTTACTGCTTTTTGCCCCCTTCTCTTCCAGAATAATGAGGACAAAAAATTGGGGGGGAGCTTTTCAGGATAGAGAAAAGAGATGTTCCTTGTGCAGTATCTTTCACCTGCTCAGTTCCAGCCTGGAGGTTGCTGTCAAGAATTTTTTGTCTCTAGTCACGCATCTTTAAACAGCGAGTGATTCATCAGGAAAGTGGAGTGGCTATAACCATCCTCTGCCCTGTACCACCACGCCACTGGGAACTGTGAGTCCATCGCTAGGGGGTAACATCATCCTCAGGGGGTCTCCAGGGAAATATGAGAGATCTTCCATTTGCAACCCGGAGCACTTCCACTCAGGAAGCTGAGGGAAACAGCATATTTTTCACTCCCACCAACTCAGAACTATTAAGTTGACACACCTGTCAGCTATCCTAGCAGTAGTGTACTGCAGCCAATTTTCTTTCCTAAGCCTGTCATCTCCTAGTTCGCATCAGTTTCAGTCGTATGCTGATTATTATTACAGGGCAGAGTTTATTCTTTCCCATGCTGATATTTTATGGAACATTGACAGGCTTTGCCTCCTCAGTGCTGGACTGGCTCACGAGGCAGGGAGTTAATACCCTCATTTATACTTACGTGAAGCTAGGGGTACGTTTCTCTTCACAGAAATATGCCAGGAGCATGTAAAAAGGATAATTTTCCTACACAGTATAAAAACGATCGTTCATTGTTCTGTGAACTTGGGGTTCTGGATGCAGAATGTGAGAGCATGTTCTTGCAAATTGAAAAAAACAAGCTCCAAAGAACTTGCTCTTGTCTCATTCTAGGGAGAAACAAGAGCTAGTGCCCCTCGTATAATTAGTTGACCCACAAGTGCAAGGCAAAAGGTAGGAGCACCAACACATGCATCTATAAAATAGACTGTTTTATTAGTGAACTGTCATAGTAGCAGTCATAAAGATGCTTACAGAGGGGAAACAGCGTGTTGCGCTTGGTAATACACTAATTTAAGAACTGAGAAACATGCAATCCATTCCTAACTCTTCCAATTTGTGTGGCTTTGGCAAATTTGCTTCCTTTCTTTTAACCTGTGTTCCTCTATCTCAGCAAGTTCCTTTGTAATCTCCAGGTTTACCAAACACAACACAAAAAATATGCAATTCCATTGATGAACTCTACATTATGCTATGATATTTGTAATAATGCGATTGAAAGAATAATCATGCCTTTGTGCTAATCCTCTTGTAAGAAAAACGTGTAATCTCCCAGAACAGAATGTATAGTCTATTAACTCTTTCCTACACCAGTCTTTTGACAGCAGGCTATGAAGAATTAACAAATAGATATATTTCTCATGGTTTTGTGATTAGTTTTCCCAAAATTATTTAAAAAAAAAATGCATCTGCATGAGCAGAGGTGAAAGTTTTAAAGCTGTAAAACCTTCAGATCTATAAAAATGACATATTTATTAATTGAATATGTCTAGGGCACTTACTTCATTATATGTAGGTATTATAAAGATGACATGATATAATGTCTGTATATAGTGGAGGAAGCATTCGCGTACGTGTCTGTGTGTATATTAAGCACGCTAGTATGTTTCTAGAGGGTGACAACACTGTGCTGTTATCTTTCCAGCAATTAGTTGGAGAGCGGTCCTTAAAATTGTGGAAGTGGTTCACACAGAGGAGACATCAAGAGCAGAAAAATTCCAGAATTCAGCTAATTATAAACAAATAAATAAAAATTACAGACTGAGGAAAGAGGCAAAATGTTCAGAAAGAGCTCAAGGGTACAGAGGGAGACACCAACAAGAGACCCAGCCTGTTGCTGCATCATGCGTTTACAGGGGGAGCTGGTGGATATTTTCTGCTGAAGCTCTGCCCAGATGGAGGGATGGGTGCGAATAAGGGAAACATCCTCACTGTGCCTGTGTGCGCTTTGTGGATTTAAGCATGTTAGCTGGTGCTGGAGTGAGCCTCTGAAGAAGGACACTTCAGATACAGCAGAAGACCTTCTCTGTGAGGAGGTCTAAAAAGAAGATAGGAACTCACTGGTTGGGGAGGATAATCTTAAAATAAGAAGCACTGGGGGCTGGGGTGGGAGGCAAGCAATGAGGTACAAGAAGTGTCTTGCAGTGACAGGCACCTTAACTGCTTTCGGAAGGGTCCCTTCAGGCAGGGCTGACAAATCGCCTGCTGTGCAGCCCAGGCAGTTTTATCTGGCATCCTGAAGTACTCACTAGGTCATGAAACAAAAGACAGGAACCACAGCATGTATGTTTTTGGGAAATGGGTGTATACAGACAGAGACCGAAGGTTTGTTAACCAAGTTCTGCATCAGTACAAGTATTGGTTACTGGGAATGAGAGTGGTACTTAGAAATGCATTTATACTTTGGTAACACATACTTGGCTTGCTTTGGTGACACAAATAGCTTCCATCCTCTGTTCCTAGAGGCCACTGCCAATCAGGTTGTTTTTCAGTTGAACCAGTTTTCCATTCTGGTTCTTTGCCTGGTCTCACAAATTCTCAGGCTGGCACCATGGATGGAGCAAGCAGACGGGCATGGAGAAGGAATACTGGAAGCTGCTTAAGCACTACTGACGCCAACTTGTAACCATTGCTTGACGGGACATTGAAATGGCCTCTTTTGGTACAGTCAGAACCTGCCAGAAAAAAAAGCTGTCTTTGCCCAGGATAATAATTTTTATGAGCTCTTCAGAGTTAAATAAATAATTAAAAGTGAGGACTCTCTACCTTCTGCAGTTATGGACTTGCTTTGTATTTTGACAATACTAGCAATGTCATCCTCTGTATTTTGAATATCAGTCATTCACTGTGAGTCCATCTTAACATTGTAGTCACTTCTACCAGCACCTCCTTACCTTACCTAGAAACCAAACTGCCTACTGCTAGCACTTCTTCCAGAAGACCAGACTCTTTCTCCTGAATAGTAAATAGGTGTCTGTATTTTCCTTTCCAAGACAAATGTGTGTCAGACTGGAAACCTAAGAAAGAAGTCCATCCAATTCTCACTTAAATCCATGCCTCTGCAGCTAATGATGTTTGGAAGAATGTCACTTTGCTAGAATTGGCTCTGTGTTGACTTTTTCCTTGCTATCGGGAATGGGCTGCATTCTAATTTAAGAACCTCTATAATTTCCTTAGCTGTCATCCCAAATGGTCTCTTTCAAATGTTACGATCAATGTGAACCTCCTATTTCCAATAAAGGAAGTTCTGAACTCAGGAGCGCTGACTAGAATGGATGAGCAAGAAATCACAAAGGACTGAAAAAAACCCCACCAAAAACCAAAAGCATAAAGCAAAGGAAAAGCCCATGTCATTATCCAGCTACAGTAATCTGTGGCACGTGTGGTCTCTTTTAATTACTAACTAACATAGAAGCTTGTTTATGGATGGACCGGAGATAGCAATTGCTTACTATCAATGCCTTAGCAATTGTAAAACTAATTACACCCCTTCCTAAATGTAAATAATTAACAGCAAGTATCTTCTCAGCCTTTTATTCATCTGTTTATCATTTTGCAAACAACTGGTCTGTCTGGGCATGGGCACATCTAAGCAGGAAAAACAGGCAATAATTACAGAAATCACAGATGTTCCAAACAGTCTGCACCAGGGGAATTTCTCCCTGGAAGTCTGCAGAGGTTTTGCCCCTATTTTTTACAGCATCTGTTAGAACAGTTGAATTTCCCAGGCATAATGCCTATTGTAAGGTCTCGGAAAGTATTATGCTTCTGGGATAGTGTTCTGTTCCAGATTAAGACACGTTAATTTAGGTGTCTGCACATCTAAACTTTGACTGGGTGCCTCTGCAGTCAGTGGAGACATAGTCACTACAGGGAGTGGAGTCGAGTGCTGTTCAGTTGACTGAATATAGGTGTAAACTTCAGAGGGACCTGAGCACCTTTCCATACTCAATGGACATTATTGACTGGATCCCTATCAACTCTAATGAAAATATAAGCTCTTGGCTCACATGTCAACCCAGTTCTGTTGGAAGTAGAGGTGTCTGAGATGTTAGGGTATTCAAGACATCCACATGCAGCTGGTACAAATCCAGACCTACACCATCCTGGAATGGTAGCAGGAGTCCAGGAAGGATAGCACAGAGTAACTGAAATGACTCCACCTGTTACCACATTCCACCTCTAATCTGGAACTGAATATCCCATCTAGGCTTTTACCATCCTGGCATTTCTGATGGTCCTTGGCTCAAAAAACTTGAAATAGTATTCATCTAATATTCATCTGCAAATATTATACCAAATATCTACACTGTAGATGTCTGCCTCTTAAGTTTGACATCCTCTGCTCCCTCTGGAGTCCCTGGGCAGAAAGGGGTGCTTTGAGAATATGTTTTATCCATCCTACTCTGAAGGAATATTTTAAAATTAAGTAAATCATAATCTGGAAGTACCCGTTTCTCTCCAGGGTTTATAAACAGAGTCTACACAAGTAACGTGGAAGTAGGAGTATGTCAGTTTGAAACTCAAGATGATTTTCATTGCACCAGCTTAATGAAGCATTTATAACTGCACCCAGTGAGCAGATTCCCATTAAATCAGTGGCACTCTTCTAAGTGCAGTCAATAGGGTGTGATCCATCAATTCATCCACAAATTAGGAGAGGTATCCACTTCAGGATGCAGCGAATAATTTCCCAAACTCCAGGGGTGATACTGAGCAGGTTTCATTGGTTATAAGGAGAAGAGATGGTCTCTCACATTGTACAAACTGTGCTGAGTCTTACAAATTTTGTTACACAACATCCTGAGCAACTAATGTCCATTCATATCACAGGAAGTTTTAATTCTCTTAAAGAGTGGTTAGGATCCTAAATATTCTGTACCATGGAAAGATGAAGGTTGCCTGTCCCATCTCTGTCATTAATCACTTCTTATAAATGATAATATATCATAATTTTTTTAAATTATCAAAAAAAAGGTGGTTTTTTTTTTTTTTAGGATACAAATACTCTTTGGAATCAGAGGCTTCAGGCAGGCATCAAGTTGAAAAACAGTTCTTTAATCTTCCAGTCAAAGCACTTAGATCACAAGAGATTTCCACTGTACGTTTTCTTGTAGAGAGACAACATTTTCTTGTAGAGAGACAAACAAACATTTATTGAAACATTTGTTGTGGTTCATCAGGGCTGAGCACCTTAAATGATTACGTTTGCATTTCAGAGAGTAATGCATGTCTGAGTGGGTCATTACAAGCAACTCATACAGGAGCACAGGTAGGATTTTGATGAAGAGGGAGGGATATCTGCGCCACTTGTGAAGAAGAAGGAAAGGGTTAGATGAGAAGGTGCTGCTGGATTTCTCCCATGGTGTTTGGACTTCATGGAGGGTTTTCTAGCTTGTCGGGAAGGCAGCCCACAACTGACTGGGTTCACCAAACACGGAATGCTGCAGTGAGAAACTGCATAGGACACCTCTGGGAGTGGCTCTAAGGTGCTTGCAGCTTCAGGAGCTCCTGGAGAATCCTTTGAAGTCAGAGAGTTTAGAAAAAAGTGGTCTGTCTCCACACTGCTTTTGCCTAAGGGAAGCAAACTTCTAAACCAGCCCAAATGTGTGGCTATGGAGGAGCAGGAGATGCCTGATCACTGTCTGTCATGTAGAAGCTCTAGGAAGGGAGCAAGATTGGTTTGGAAAGTTGTCCAAGATGACACTTGCAACAGAGACAGCACATTAAAAAACACTGGGGGTTTTGGAAGAGGAATGGAAAAATACCTGATTTCTTTAAAGAGTTGACTACTTGCCCTGTGAAAGGATTTGATGCTTTCAGCTGACATCCTCATCTGCTAAAAATATGTTCCGATTGGTGACACGTACTTGGACAATTTGCTCTGAAAAGCAGGAAGTATCATGTGCAATAGTAAATTGCAATCATCATCCCTGCAAATTAACAGTGACTCAGAATTCATCAGGTGGCCTTTGGTGATAGGTACCAATTCCATCCAATCCTGGAGACAGCGTTGTGTCATTTTTTTCCTATGCTGCTAATTTAGATTAATGCTTTTTATTGTTGGTTGTCGGCTTTGACTGATTGAACAGTAAAGTTACATGTCATTTCCCCTGTTTCATTATTGCACTTTGTGAGGAAAAATACAAATGCATTCACATGTCTAATTGGAGCATAGAAATATTTTTGGGGCTCTGGTTTCAAGAACAAGCATAGAGAGGTGTGTAAAAGCACTGATTGGGTTACTGATTGTGTTAGTGTAAATTCTCTAATTGTTTGTTCTTTCTGTCTGCAGTGAGTAGTTCAGACAGAAGTTGTTTTTCATTGCCAGTTTATCTCTTTCTAGGATTCTATAAATATCTGCAGAAAGAACAGTCATATTCCTGCAAACAGATTTTTTCGCTACCTCAACTTCATTCCCTCTCTAGATTAATTTCCCTCTTCTGTACAATCTTAATCTCACTCTCTCTTACCTACCCACAGAGAAGGGACGAAAGCCTGAGAAAGAAGGCAGGTGTAAGAAGTCAGTGCACGTGCAAATGTAATTGGGTACAAGGAAGAATGTCAGTCCTAGAAGCTGATCAATCCATCAGTGCTGGCAAAAACACTCATGGACTTTTGCAAAAGGATGAAAAATGGACAGCACAGGAATGTCCTTTTGAGGTTTTTTCTAGCTGAGCGGGGAAACAGTTTCACTCTTCTCTCCTGCACCTCAAGATGTCATTTTGGTAGACATTGTGATGCTGAAGGACAGCGGTGGTGTTTGAGCTGGTCAGTCACAGACTCCTGGATGCTACAGGGAGTTGAGTTCTGTGGAACAGCCACTGAAACCGCTTGAAGCAATGAAGGAGCTTCAGATCCTGAAACCACCATCCATAGCATTGGGCGGTAGGTAAGTCAGAATAAAGTATTTGGGTTGAGGTGTACTTTCTGCAGAAACAGCAGAGAAGATATTTCATATCTGCAGGCTGTGGGGATTGGGGAAACAAGAAAGCTAAAAAGAGGACTAGCAAGGGGATAGTAAGACGAAATTTTGGGCGCATAAAGACTATAAACTGACAGGCTTTCTGATTTCTGGCAGTGGTTTTTGACCAAGGACACTACTTACTTTGGTTTATTGCTATACTGCTCAGGAGAAAGAGAGCCTGGGTGCATGCTTTTTAAAATAGAAAAGTATACACCGAAGAGACTACCAATCTCATATCACTGGTGATTTTATTGTTTTCTCAGTGCAAATGAACCTCCAGCACACCAGATAATGGATCACAGTCCAAAACACGAGGAAAATAGATCTTCTGGATTCATTCACAATAAAGCTATTTTTTTCAAGATGCCCAAATACCTTCAAAAGGAGCCCATGCCCTGATCTTCTTGAAATACTGGAGGCCAGCATTAATATCTGTGCTGATCTAACCTGACTGTTCCTAAATCTCATTTTTAAAAGTCTTCTTTTTTTTAAAGAAAAATGTATTGTAGCTATCCTATTTTCTAAAAAAAACCCCACCAAACACTATGTCTGACAGTAGTGCCTGACAAGATTTGGAGAGTCCTGCCATGGAGACACTGCCAACCATTGCCTACTCTGCACTCCTTGAAAGCCCTCACTCTAGGAGCTGCTATACATGCCTGAAATGCTAAATTAGCAGATTTCTTCACTTTGCGGTAACCTACTTTCTGTTAACTCCATTTTTTTCCTTTTCCCTGAAATAAATATAGTGCTGTAAACATCGCTGTAACAAAGTGACCAAATGCAGATGTCCGCTGTGTCTAAGCACATGAGGGGCTCTGCTGATTATACAGGACTGTGCAGTAAATTTATAAACAGTTGTAATGGCAGGCTTAGGGTTATTGGGTTGTGAAGCAAAAAGTGAAGCGATGAGCCTGTGAGTGTTGTCCAACGGGACAGGCAATGAGACATGGTATAATGTGGCATACACTCCTCCCTCTTTTAGGGTCTGAAGAACTAAGTATGATTTTGGAGAGTTTTGTGTTTTGGTTTTTGTTTTTTTTTTTTTTCTTCCTTGTTCTAGAAGTGCAGAAAATCTATTGCAGCCTTTAAAGGAAAAGCAGCTTATTCTCATCTACTTCAACCAATGGATGAGTAGGACAGGGAGAGTTCAAAGTCTCAACTGCTTTCTCCAGTGCATTGTTTAAATCTCCTTAGAAGACAGTTTCTTAGTTGCTTTGGGATTTTTCTCTGCAATCAGGTCATTTTTGTCTCTGGTCAATGAGTTTTGTTGTCACTGGAATGCAAGGCACCGAACCTGTCTGCTCTCTTTTCTCCATCAAAAGCGAGCCTCTGGTTTTCAAACTGCAAACCATCAGCCTTAAATCAGTACTTTGCTAAAAGTCCACTGGCAAGAACATTCTGGAAAGTTTAGAGGTGAAAATGGCAGCTACCTATGAAGTTATTTTGTGAACTCAAGTTGATATAAGGCAAATAATTCAGGAAAGGATTAGGCACTTACATGAATATGAATAACATCAGCAATCTTGCTGGCAAAGAGAAAATTTACAGGGGTTATCAATCCTTATGCTTCAGAGCATGGGGCCATTTCTGGGAAGAAATATTTTCCTGCCTATATAGCCCTCAATCCTCAGAGGCCTCAATGTATGACACCAGCCTTTAAAGCATCTCTGAGTGACTTGGAATGAGAGGCACAACAAAACTCAGGGTGAGGTGGGATGAGTTTCTTTAGGAGGTTAGAAAGGCAGAAGGGCTGGCAATTCCCACTGATCTCCACAAGTCCCGAAGCAGGAACTTAACAGTTTGGCTGTTTTTCTAGGAAACACTGAAATGTGAATTGCTGTTGCCAACTGAAGGGCAATAACTCTCTTTTAAGCGTGGTGAGGGTCTCTGCCAGGTTTCCCTCAGAGTTAAATACAGGAAACCTTTTCTTTTCCCACCTTTGGCCTGGTGAGCATTTTACTGAGTCACCACTAAATCATGAAACATTGGGAGGAAAGTCCTCCCTTGCTCCAGCTGTACACACATCCACCTGAATTACGAGCTCCACATCCAGATACTGACTTCTTCTGTCCTCCTTTTCTCCCTGTAAGGTTACACTCCCCGTGGAAACAAAGAGTCTGTAACAGTTAGCACAACTGTGGTGTTAAATCAGTACAGCAAAATTTATGGAAAGACCGAGAGAAGCAAGTTTGTACTGTAATGACACTCTAAATAGCCATTTTCTGTTGCCTTTCTCAGAAGGCAGAGAAGAGGGATTTATCTTGGGTGTAACTGCCAAACTATGTAGCGCAGTGCTGGGAGTTTCTCCCTTGTGATGTTGTCTTTACTTGGCTGAGGGGGCCTGATCTTCAAATTGCTTAAAGTACGTGTTCCCCAGCCCAAATGATAAAGTAGAGCTTTAGGCTCTGGATGTCCTCCAGGTTTTCCAGTAGGAGTATTTCATTGCCACAAAAACCAACCTGACCTCATGCTTGCCAGCCCTCATTTGCCTTGATGTCTCAAATGCAATATCTTGGATTTCATCAGGAGATTCCTATCTGATATGGGAGACAGTGAAACAAGGGAATTGTTTTGAATTCAAACCCTCTTAAGCACAGCATCATATCATGGTGAAGCCACCAGCTGAAATGAAGACTGACAGTTTAATTTCTTGAAGTAGTGGAAAAGAAAAGACGTCTGCCATGATGGCTACTGGCTTCCACAAGCTGATGGTAATAGACTGTGAGGCCCTTTACAGCTAAAGAAATTAATCCTTTTTTTCCCCTAATATACCCGTCATTTTCTATATGAGAAAGTATGGTTTTTACAACCTACAGCATAGCTATTTTGTCTTCCTATCCCTTCTCTGTCTGTCTCTAGCCTCTGCTCTCCACGGATTTTACAAATTTGCCCGTCTAGTCTATCTTGCAATGAGGCAGAAGTGGGTTGGCAAACAACAAAAACAAAGATTTCAGAAGGTTTGCTCAAAACTTTGTTTTGCTTTGTTTTAAATAATCAAGTCGAAGTTGAATATGAACAGGAGACTTCTAAGTAATATAATAGTAGTAGTAGTAGTAATAATGATAATAATAATAAACCCCAGTAATTATCATTCTCCACATGATATGGCATTTCATAAATAGCTGTTTTCTTCCTTGACTCAATGAAAACTTCTGGCATCTTGAATCTATGACACAAAATCACCTGAAGGGCAAAAAAAAAAAAGGGGGATGAAGCTTGGGATCAGAAAAATTAACTGGGAATTTCAAAAGCAGCAGAGCCGGAGCAGTCAGGTTACGTGTGTATTTGTAGTTGTTGCCTCTCCTACCAGAACAGCAGCAGTTCCCTTTACCCGCTCCAGTCGCCTGCGTGCCTGTGGCTTCCTCGGATCCCTGCCCGTGCTGACTTGCCGGCCCTCCTTTGCAGCCCGGCTGTGCAGCAGCTGAGGGCTCACGGCCCCTCTTCTGATGGAGTCAATCCTTCACGTCTCACTTCTCAACCTGGGTAGTTCAGCGAAACTTGTAAAACGGCACTGTTCCTGGGACTTATCTCCCTCTTTCAAATGTGGTTGAAGTTGGCAAGTGTGTTCAAAAGTAATTAAGGGAGGAATGACGGACAGTTTGACAAGGTACCTTATTTTCTTAGGAAATCAGGCTAAAAAAAAAAAAAGGGGATTGTCATGTAAAAATCATAATTTTTTCCAAAACAAAGACTTCCTTTGTTCCCTTGAGCATCAAAGATTAGCAAAAGCTGGAGGAATTTTAAACTCCAATTTAAACTTCAGCGCTTGTGCTAGTGGTTTACTATTGAATTGTCAATTATCGTGGTCTTTTTAATTAACTCTGCTTTTGCGCTCTGGTACAGTATTTATTTATTCTGCTTTTAAAGGAAAAAATGGAACATAGTACTTAATGGAAATAAAAACTGGCTTTTCACGGAGGGGAAAAAACTCATAATTTCATCCAACATTTGAAGTTTGTTTTTTTTAAAGTTTTCCATTAGTGTGGTCTGGCAAGTGATGGGAAAGTGATTGTCTTCTAATCTATGCTATAGGGTTGTTCCTCCCTGATTATTTGTAGGCTTTTTGATCTGGCTTATTTGTATAGTGTTCTTACTCTTTTTGTTGGAGAACTGAAGGTGCAAAGAGAAGTGTTTGAGACAACCCATGGTGTGTGGGTATAATTCTTCAGACAGATGTAGCATCTGAAACAAATGTCACAACAGTCCTCAGACAGAGGGGAGAAGAAAAGACTTGGCTGCTTAAAGGTTTGACCACAGGACAAGAGACCTCAGTATCATACTATATAAAATGCAACAAACATTGATGAATTCTCACACTCCCTGTCCATGTAAATGCAGAAGTACAGAGATTGCAAATTGGTCATGAAGTGCAAGAGAGACAGAATAAAGGAATTCTCTTCTCCTTTGGCTTCAGCCAGAGTTTGCAGGACCATCTTTCCTGCAACACTTTTGTAACACTGGGCGGGGGGGG
>NW_009647731.1:3976300-3998807 GCF_000708025.1 Charadrius vociferus | reverse complement strand
GGGGGGGGGGTACTTGGCTTACATGCTGGGAATTGGATTGGAGACCTACAGATCTACAGACTGATCTGAGAAGCAGAGCATCTGTATATTGAGGCTATAACCTTTCCTATTCTTTATGGATTGAGAGGAGAGGATTTTCATGTACGCTATTTACTCAGTTACATGCAGAATCCTTAAGCAGAGACAGACTGAGACCAGCACTGCATGAAATTGTACACGGGTAAAATCTGACTTTATGCTGGAATGTATCTGCCTGAGCTTTTCTTCCCCTGTACCAAAACAGTTGAATGTTTGCCTGGAGTACCGGGGAAGTGGGATCTCTCTCAGGAATTCCTCATGGGCTTTCTGACACACTAAGATAAAATCGCAAAAAATCTAGTCTTGAGATGAGATTTTTGCAGAATCGGAGCCAACAAAAACAACATTTTCACTGCAGCGCAGGACCTTTGAGATGTTTTATTTAGCAATTCTGTAAAACTGGATGCCCAAGGTTTATTTAATTTTTTTTTCTCTTTCTGTATGGGTTTCAACAGTATTTTAAAATGTTCTGTCATGAAAAAGAAATGTTAAGAAAACATTCTGCTAACACTAAACTTAAAAACTTTCGACCACTTCTTCATTATAGGACTATTTCTTGGATATTGCTCTTTTTAAAGTTCCTAGGGATGAAAAAATAGCAAACAGTATCTTGAACTATTTTAATAATGTATGACTGATGACTAGACACATAGATCTTTGTGTAGCTCTTTAATTGAATTTTTTTTTTTTTTAATTAGACCATGTCTTCGAACAATATCCCAAATCACAGTTTTAATCTTTACCAAGAGACAATTTCCTCTCTGTCCTGGTTTGACACCCTTCTTGCACTGTGTTGGTGTCTTTTTGTTGCCAGCAATAAATAAATAAATACCAGTAACCTAACTTTTCATCATCTTGCAGTGGTACACTGAAATAAGAACGTCCTAGAACCATGGAGCTGAGTTAATCAATGGACATTTGCAAAGGGCAGTCAGGTTCCAGCATTTTCTTCTGTGTCTCTTCCCTTCCATATGGAAATTTTTCTATAATCAAACTGCCTCCAGCATAATTTAGTAAGGAGACAGACAAGTCAAACTCATGCCTGGAGGGTTCTTGATAGAAATTATGATGTGCTTGCTGGGACTCCTGTTACAAAGAAGGACGAAGGAGAAACTCTTATATTTTTCTTTCATAATGAGTCCTCACTGGATCTTAAGCAAAAGTGAATTCAAGATCTTCGACCGCAGAATTAAAGGTGTAACTATTAATGTGCAAACAGCTATAAACGCACACGAATGTCTTATATAGACAAACATTTGGGAAGGTGGTACGTTTTATATTCAAAAATAACCATTTTCACAGCTCCTAACTGCCGTTATCAGAGAAAAAGAGTGGTAACACTGAAAAATCAAAGAACCAGGGGAGTAATTAACATGCATATACCTTATATATCAACATGTATGGTGTGTGTGTATTTACACCTATACATATCATGTATATGTGTGCACATATAAATATGCACACACAATTCTCCAGAAAGTAATGGAGATATTCTGCTACGGAAATTTAGGAGTTTGAGTATGATTTATGTCTTAAGATGGACCAAAGAGATTTTCCTGTTCATTTTGACCTCGGTATGTCTATATAACTGGGTTCTTACTGGATTGCACCAAACTGTGTGTTCTTATGAATTGGTGAAAAATTGTGGCCTCTGTGGAAATGTTAATGGCACACACATGATGTAGAGCACTGGAGATAAAATCTGGGAAGAGGAGACCTTCAAAAGGCAGGGTGGAATGAACTGGGGTAGAGGAAACATATGCTATAGATTTGCACTTTGTTTCACAGTTGAAATATTTTTGAAAGGTCAAACAGGGAGAAAGGACAGAGTCACCAAAATGAATTGTGAAATGATCTTCATGACTCTGCTTTTGGTTGCATCCATGGATGGTCCTTCAGTTTATATCTGAAATCTTTACCCACTCTGAACTGAGTGGTAAAACAAACAGCTAATTGCTCAAGTCTCCTTGTAAAGCTGTAAAAAGGATGACAGCGTTTCTGTCCTCAGGATGTAGAAGTGAAGAGTAGAAATGTCTTAAAGTAAGAATTGCTTGCAGTCGGTATAGTTTGATGTTGAGCTACAATAATTGCAAAGGCTTTCTCAGGAACAGCCAGGTCTTATGTATTTGTCTGTGCTGCCTTCCCAGGCTCTTTTGACCATTTTTTGGAGCTAAGTGCTGACATGACTGTACTGCATTCAAGTTGCTTTGGTAGTAATATGGGACTGAATCCAGCCACCTTACTTCAAGGTGACCAAACTCATCTTTTAGAGAGAAACAACTTCTATTACAGTGATTTTCAACACTTTCCTTGAGAAGACCTATTCCTTGTCCATACTTTCTATTAGAATTGCTTAACTTCCAGGTTTCCACATCTGTTTCCCATCAAGCTGGGATCAATATGAGATTGCTTCTGCTGGTTCTGACTACTGTCAATGAACCAAAGACCTGGCAAACTTCTTTTTTCCTCTTCGTTATTTTTAGTCTCCTTTTTTTCAGATAAATAGCAGTGAGGGAACGGTCTGCGGTGGCAGAGAAAGGACTGTTTTGAGAAGCAGTTGGCTAAGGGTTTAAATATTTGTCTGCTTCGTGTCCCAGGATATTACCTGTGTACTGTCTCCCTCTCCTTACTCAGATTTGCAATGTTCTTGTAGCAGGTGAAGTGCTGCTTTGTGGGCTGTCAGTCCCTGAAATGGCTAAATCAAAATGCTCTGGTGCATTGAATTTGGGCATTATTATTCAGTAAATCGCGTATCTTCCCCTCATCTGCTCTCTCTTGATATGTCTCGTTATTAAACAGCCGTTACCTCTGACATGAGATGAATGCAGCCCGGGCATCCAGACAGAGCGAAGCACACCCAGGAACAGAGGTTGCTCCTGAGGCAACCCTTGCCGAGCGCCTGTCTCCAGACACATTAACAGCGCTGCATCCAGAGCTGTTTATCAAGTGCCAGAAGTGGCTCCTGAAGTGCTATTGGATATGCTTCTAACTCTGTTAGACTGCAAAGCAGAGAAAGAGCCAAATCCCGGCAGTTGCAGGAGCTGGGAGAGCAAAGGCAGTACAGGTTAGACATTAAACCCAATAGCTACACACTAATGCAAAATCCCCTTAGCTTTTCAGTGAATAATCCTCTGGTCTGCAATATTAATTCACTGGTTTAGAGAAATTCCTCCAGCCAACAAGGTTCATTCAATCTACGTCTGTATTTATCCAACACTTGGATCTGGTTTGGGGCATTGCTAATGTCCTATAACAAACCCATGCTATTTACAGAACTATTTTATTTCAGTTGGGTCAACCTGTGCCATGCCCAGAGAGGTTCCCTCACCTGGGCAGACAAAATACTTCATATTTTTCAGAAAGGGAGGGCCTGCTGTGAACCTAATGGTTGTTCAGTCAGTTTGGGCTCTTTTACTCCATGTCTTTTGATGGTTGTCAGCTTTCGCTCTGCAACCTAAAGCATGCTTTGCTTAAGAGCTGTGGCTGTATCACCCTTTCAGAGCAAGCTATGATGCTTATAAAAGTTTTTCAATTATGCTCCAAAGTCCTTTGGGACAGGTAACATTTGTTTATTAAACACTTTTCTGATAAAGACTTCCCTTTTACATCTCTGTGCTTAAGATCACACCTTAATGGGCTTGATGTTGGACTTGGTGGGTAAAGGCCTCTACTCAGAGACTATGTTGAGTGATTATATGACAACACAGCTTTTTGATATCTGTTAATCCTCTGCCCATTTCTTTGACACTGCAACCCTCATGGCTGCCTTCCCTTTGTGCATGGTCAGTCATCAGCCACCGAGCTGAGGTGGGCTTACACCTGGACAACCCTTCCCTCAGACAGAACAAAATCTGGGAAGGGAGAAGGGGAGAAAGATGCAGATGAAAATGGACAAATACATTATTTGATCTCAAGATTTCAAAATCATCTCCTTATTTTCCATCTTGGGATATCGTGAACCACTTTTATAGGAACACCTATTGGCATACCTCTGTGGAGGGCTGTGGGTTAAATACCTATAGGGCCTCTTCCAGAGCTCAGAAAAAAGCCTGTGCAGAAACTCCCACTGAGTTTATTAAGCTAAGAATCACATCTCTCCTAGGATAGCTGTGTTACAGCAATTTGCCCATTGATACTTGGGGAAGGTGGAGCCAGTACAATTTGGCCCATTTTAAAAATAAATTTCTGTCCTTCATAAAAAGCCTGTGTGTTGCTTTGCAATTGCTTCTGGCAAATATTGACAAGTTGGTGGGATTCGTGGGATGGTTTTGGCAAAGTAGCTTGCTTCTTCAGGTTCTCCCACCCCTCATCTGTCCATTTCAGCAAGTTTTGCTAAATTGGTGGCATTTAAAAAATAATTAAAAAAGGAAAAAAAATCCAGTATTCAGAGGCAGCTAAGCAGAAAGCTGAAATGCAATGGCTTTTAATTTTTTGTCAAATGTAAGATCTATTATCAAGGGTAAAAAACACAAATAATGACTGTCCGCCAAAAGAAGAAGAAAAATTAGAAGGAAAAAGTTTTTCTCATCTTAAATGTGCCTGTGTCAGTCTTCCAACCTGCAAAATTAAAGGTTCAACTGTGAATTGGAAATAGCAAAACAGGCCTTTGAAAGAGAAAATCGTTGGCAAAAAACATTGGTAAGATCTACACAGCACTGATTTGGGGAGATATGGGGACATGGGAGATGTCTTAAGACATGCAAGGCTGAGTGATCTGGCTGTCTACTACCTCTTCTTGCTTCTTCAGTTTCTTCTGGAGTAAATATAAATAAAAGGTTTTGCTCAAAAACTTCATGCTGTTGAATTGGTGTACAACCCTAAAAAGGATCACCATGCCAGAGTCCTTGAGCTTTGTCAGATCTAGAGTCCATCTTCACCTCCTGCAGCTGCAGCAGGCAGTGTTTGACACAGGTGCTGCTCTGGAGGGGTTAGATATGATGGAGTGGAAACTGAAGCAAGTGTTGGATCCCAAATCCAGTCCTGTAACCAAAGCCTGTAATACATACTGTAAGTCTGACCCTAATCCAAATGTGGCTTCAGGTCTGTATTCAGAGGCACCAACTTGCTGGTGAAACAGGTGAAGGAGATCGTTCAGCCTGATGGTGCAGGTTTCACGGGGGGGACCCAGATGCCACCAGCTTGGGCAGTGGTGCAAAACTCCAGCCTGATTTCACTGCCTCGTTTCTCATTCCATACTGATAACTGGCAAACGTTCCGTTTATCTACAATGATAGACAGTTTCTTCATCCGTTGCCCTTTCAGTGTGTGACGGCTATAAACCACTGGTTACAAAGCCTGAGCGTTTCAGAATCTAGTGACATTTAAGGAAAAAAATTGCCAAGCCCTTGAAAGAAACACACCACTGAAATACACAAAGAAGCAAGCGCAACTTCCTTGCAGTTAAAGCGATAAAGAAATTAACGGCACACCAGGTTCCAAAATCCCACTGCTGTTTGGAGATATCTCCTTTTTTTCTCTTTTTTTAAACTCTTCTCTCCCTCCTCAACGTATAAAGGTAGCTGCAGTTAAAGGGATGGCAAGACGCGGGGAAGATATTGCTTCCCCTGAGTTTTATGAAGCTGATATCAATCTTTTATTTCATAAACTTCAGGCCTGTTATTACCCTAAAAGCGTGTTCCACGGCATTTAATGTGACACTGATGAGAATACAAATAAGGGGAAGTGAGGGAGATGGAGGACAGGGAGAGAAGAATCAAATGATGTTAAATGCAAGGACCTGAACAGCGCTTCCATATCCATTGCCATTGAGGAGAGTTTAAAAGGGCCATGAAACCGCAGAGCACCTGAATTGTGTTTGAGGGCAGTAAATCAATTTAAGCTTCAGCAATGAGGGAAAAAATACCATCTGAGAAAGGTGAGAAAGGAAATTTGGGTTACAGATGCATGAAGGCTTGCATGTGAGCTAATGAGGCATGCTTTAGCTGAGTGTTGTGTGGAAAGACAGGGTATAAATGCCCTTGAAATTGGGATGATTTGGAGTGCAAAAAAAAAAAGGTTCAGATTGTCTAAACTTTCACCTGGAAGTATATGAAATGCCGATTAGTTTTATGTCATGTTTATCCAGTGCTTGGATAGATTCTAGTAGACATGTGCACAACTTCAAGTAGAGAAATATTCTTGCTACTAAGTAGTGAGAAAAGGTTGGATCATTTGTTTTGTTTCTTCTCTGATATGTGAATAGCCAACAATCAGCACATTCAAAAGAAACCAAAAGAGGCAATTCTTCATACAGGGTGTAGCTATGAAATTCCTTGGTGCAGGACGTTGGGGATACATAGAGTTTGCACAGATTCAAGCAGAGACTGGACAAGTTCTTGAAGGGAAATTCTCTGAGAATTACTGCATGTATATGAACCATGTTTGCTTTGGAAAGTCCTTGCACTGCAAATTGCTGGAGGTTGGAGAGTATTCTGAAGGAGTACTACTTCATACCTGTCCAAGGCTTATATTCCTTCCTTGGCATCTGCTTTTCCTTGCTTTCAGGCATGGGATCCCAGGTGGCCTTGACTTATTATGTTCATTGTAAAGGTTACTGGCCTCAAGACCAGTATCACCATGACTTTAGGCTTGATTAGAGATTATTCATTGGAGTGTGAGGGACCCCATCAGTTTACCCTGCCACATGCATACTCCAAGATCTCTGCATATTGCTTGGAAGCTATCACCCTTCCTCCTTAGCCCACAAGAGACAGCCCCGCAGGCAGAAGCCAGGATGGGAAAGCAGGGCCTTCCAACATCATGGTCTTTCTGGAGACCACTCTTTCATTGCAGTAGATATTTACATGATGCATTGTTCAGTGCTAGGCTGAGCCAAGGCCAGGTGTGGTTTTTTGCAGTACCAGAGCTGGACTCTTAGATGGCATTCATGAGGCCAAGTCCTAGGGGAAAAACCACGGTGGCCCCACTGGAGTCAGCCTTGAGCTATCTTAGCTGAAGATGGGACCTGTGGTGCTGTTGACAGAGATGGGCTCAACAGACTGCTGTAGAGATCACTCAGGATACTTAATCCAGCTGCAGGGCCACAGGGTAACAAGCTGAGCATCCAGCCAGAGCATGATGTTACTCCTGTCCCCAAGCTACATCCTCAAATTTTATTGCTATGAGGAAGTTTACAGGACCATAGAGACAGAAGAAAGTAACCATCTCTAAACTGAACCCGGTGGAGTGCAAGCTGGACCCAGACTTGAATGCAGTCAGAGCAATAATGTCTTTCTGTTCATCACATTTTCCAATGTGATGTAACATCAGCTCTTGAGAGAGTAGTTGAGGAATCCAAGAAGTCAGTCCAACAGCCTTTTGAGAAATCTGTTTTAGCACTTTCGAGAAGTGTTGCTGTGAACAGGATGTAGCTGAAATGGTGATAAATTACCTGATACTGCCATAGAAAACAAAGCTGCAGGCGTCCTCTTGACAGCCCTTCCAGATTCCCTAAATGCTCCATAAATATATTAATTTTTTGAATGAATTGTAGCATACGGGATACATATTATCAGTTCTCAGTTCATAATTTCAGCTCAGGTACCCTGTGCCAAATTTGCATAAATGAGTATATAAGCGAAAATTATCTCATTTTCAGATTATTATTACAAATAAGGATTCAGAATGTGCACATGAAGGTTGTATGTAATTTTCCACAGCCATGAAACTTTTGATATAACTCAATAAACATTTTGATATGAAACAAACTGTTACAACAACTCAACCTTTGTCAAAAAAAAGCTATAACACTGCTTAGAAAGGAGAAAATAGTGATAAAAATTGCAGCAGTCAAGGTATCTACGTTTTGAGTTTTAATGAGATGTAAAATTGTCTGAAGTTATTTCAGATTGCTGCAAAAGACGACTGTCTTGAAATGTCAGTATTTGATGAGAGTTTTCAATAGCTCTTCAAGTGACACAAAGTGCTCTCATGTCAACCTTAGAAACTCCAACCTATACAGCTGTTCCTACATAAGGAATTTCCTTTGCAAAGTTAATTCTTAGCTGAGGACCGAAACAGCTCTTCAGGATTGTTAGAAAGAGAAAAAAAGTTTCAGGAGACACAGCGAGTCTGCAAGGCAATGCCTTCCTCAGATTTTTTCCTGACTGAATGCTCAGTGGAGGGAGAGGGGACATCTGTTGCCATGTTTTGAAAACAACCAACATTAACAATATAATATGAGGGCTTAATCCTACAACTTTTGGGGGTGAAGTCTTGCCCTAGCCATGTAATTTACACTGGTTTTTTGTGGGAGAGCTTTCAAATCCTCTGTGCATAGGCTAACCTCTCTTAACACTTGGATAACTTGGACTGGAACTTTATATGGGAAGTGACTGTAGTCTTTGTTCAGTGCTCAGTTTGGGGCTCCTTAAGGATTTCAGGAAGCCCAATAATAAATTGGAAAAAATTCTACTTCATGATATTCAGACACACTGTTTGTTTTGTGGGGAGCTATTCTTGAGAAATGAAATAGTCATGGAAGCAGTTTACCCAATGTCAAAGTGATACATGGGCAGCAAATGAGTTCCTTCCAGATTTGTGATTATTTGTGACATTGGTACATCACACACGACAGAAAAATCTTCCCATGTATCTATGCACCCATATTTAATCCTGTGCTTACAATGTCCATTTTTGAACAGCAAACCCCATCAGTTCCTGAGCAAAAACAGCAGCCCCAACACTTGTGATTCCTTCCACGAAAGCAAAAAAAAGATGTTTGGTTTTTTCCCTTAAAAACATTCCAACAGTGGAAAAACACTGAATTCCATATGTTTTGGGTTTTTTCTCCCCAAATTCAGGAAGAAAGCATCCAGAAATCCTCTACAAAATCTTGTCTTTTGGCCATCTCAAGCAAAGGCAGGAAGATCACCAGAAGTGTCCCGGTTGTGTAAAGAAAAGCTGTAATGATGGCATCACTAAGTCACTCCACCTCTCTCTTTAGTGGATGACGTTTCTGTTTGCCTGACAAACATCCTCCTTGCCTCATCTAGTCTTCATTCCCCTACACTATTCAGGGAGTAGAGCCGTTTTCCTTAGAGGAGAAGATGGCCTGTAAGCTAGTAAGAGGACAGGGAGAGACAGATGAGGATGTGAGGTAGTTATCCCCATACTCTTTCTGACAGTGATCAGCACCAACCTCCTTGAAGGCAGAGGTAAGAATTCCCCAGCTGTAGACTGGTTCAGCTTAGACCGGTCCCACCTTCTCACCTTGATATCTGATAGTTAATGCCCTGACAGGTGAGCCTTAAAAGACTTTTAAACATGTATATTGTCAGTGGGGCTCTACATGCTAAATGAGTTCTAAGCTTCCTGCAATCATGATTTCCACAGTGCCATTTGGCAAGAAAAGGAGTGAAATGTATGCCGGGTGTGACTGTGGGTGTCTGTGATTTATACTGTGTACTTATGAGAGCAGGAATTGATTTATGCCATCAAAGCTAATAAAAAGAAAACAAACCCACTTGCTTGTGGGACGATTCTGCCAGCACCCAACAGGTGGCAGAACAATTTTCACCTCACTGAAATAGTATGTTTAAAAAAGGTCCTTCAGGAAATAGAAACAATTTTATTTTATTACTTAAAACTTGATTCTGCTGAATACTAAAAGACCTATCTAATAGCAATACATTTTTAAAGTAATGAAATATTTACAGCTGGAGCCTTCAGCAGAGGAACAGTAGAGTGTGTTTATTTTGCAGCTCAGTAAATTATATATATACCAAGAATCAAATTGATGCTTTCAGTTGATCATGCTAATCCAAACAAGCTTTCTTTATGCTTTTTAATATGGAGAATTTGTTTTCCATTCCCGTGCACATAATTATCAAACATCTATTAGACACTATAAATAAATCCAGGCCCTAAAATTTGTCTCCAGACTCTACATAGTATGACTGCAGGGCATATCATTTCTCTGCAGAAACTGGTGATTTTGTCACTCTCCCTGGGCTCTTGCTAGACCCTTCAAGGAAAACTGCAGTGATAACTAAATAAATATTTACTAAATAAGAACATATATATTGAAATTTATGCAAAACTGTTGAGAAATATCTGGCAAAATTTCCACCTCTGTTGTAGTAAAGGGTGCTTGCAGCTTTCCATAAGCTTTGCCAAGTCCAGGATGGACAAGAGCAGGATTCAGCTTCAACACTTGTTACCATAACTCATATATGAGGGAAAGTCCCAAAGTGGACATTCTACAGATAGATTCTCCTGAGCATCTGGGAGGAGAAGGACAAATTATATGGAAATACAGTGGATGATGTTGGCTAGAAAAGCTCTGCTGTTGCTTGAACTCAGCAGAGTTCACCTCAGCACAAGTTAGTAATTTGAAAAGGGCAACAAGCAAGAGAAAAAACTGAAAAATCAGAAAGCTTAAAAGACTTGAAAACTGAGATAAAGCCTCAGAAACCTGCTAAAAAAAAAAAAAAAAGGGATCTCAATTTATCTGAATGTATGCTTACCTGTGTGTGCACATATTTACTCAGAAGTGTGGTAATTCTTCTGCTTCCCATCAGCTTTCCCATTACCAGCGCTCATTGCTCCAGGTACATAAGATGAGCTGCGGGATCTAACCCTTACTGGGTCTCACTGCAGAGCCAGTGGTGTGACCCTGAGCCGCCTGTTGGATTTGTGCTGAAGGCTGCTCCTGCTCCCGTCGTTCAGATGTAGCCATTCAGTCAGTGGTCACTGAGGTGGCTGGATGTGATGGTATCATTTTCAGTCATTTGCTTTTGAATTTCGTGAACCTCAAGTATGCTAAGCCATGAGAAGGAAGAGGCATGGACATTATGACAGACAGAATAAAAAGCAGAAGCGGAAAGAAAAGGGTGACTGCCAATATCAGACTACAGGTCCTCACCAGTCTAACCAGAATCCCAGACATGCTCTGGAATTCATAGAGAAGCACCCTTATCGCCAGTACTGCATTCAGGTGGTTTTCCTCTCACACTTTCCACCAGCACTGGAGCAGGGGCAGCCTTTATTAGGTGAAAATGCCTTCTGCTTCAGCATGAACTGTTGGATCCCCACCACAGATATTTCATAGCCTCCCCAGCGGAGTCCACGACAAGGTAATTCCCATTAGCCAAAGAAATGGCCTAGGTTGTTATTAGGTTCTTTTTTAAGAAGTTAAATGAGAAAAAATATCACTAGAAAAAGTGCAGAAAACAAAAAGCTTCGTATTGCTTAGCTGGTTCTTTCCAGCTGGATTGTTCTCTAATGCTGAACGTTAATTGGAAAATAACAGCATGCCTGCCTGCTTTTAGAAAATCAATATGCGTTTTTCTGTTCCCCCTCCCTCCCTTCCCCCTTCAGGTTAATTCATTACCGGGATATTTTTAGACAACTGAATAATAAATAAAAACAACCCTTTTCCAGTCAAAAATTAATAACTATAACCAGCCAGAAAGACGTCCCCAGTGCCATTCTTCCCCTGCTTTCAGTATTGCTCACTGTTGCCCGTGCCCAATCACCTGCCCCAAAACACTTGTCACCGCTTCCGCAGAACTGGATATGCATCCCTCGCTCCTTTGAACTGGCACAGGCTGGAGGATCAATGGCTCTGTTTGGCAGTGGCCGAGCTGCTGGACATTTTGCAGCAGCAACAGCTTGGCAGCAGTGCTTCAGTACAGGGATGTTACCGCCAGTTCATCGTTCCCTGTCAACCAGGTGAAAGAGCAAGGCAGGAGAAGAGTGGCCCCAACTCGAAATGCAAAGAGGCGACGTCATATTTCACAGAAGATGCCTCACAACGTAAACAAACAATGATTCTAGCAACATTGTTTTGCCTTTTTTTTTTTTTTAACACATAGCCCTGCTCAAATCCCCCTGGATCTAATTAAAACTTCGTTGGCCACCCACCAATCAAGATAATTACATTGTCTGGCAAAAACAACAGCAACAAAGACAAAATAAGATTGTGCAGAGAGATGCACCTATGTGGCAGAACAGAACAAAACAAGAAAATAGTCCAGGGCCCATGCCTTGTTTATTTATTTTCACCTCTTTTGGAAACTGCAAAAAGAACCAAACTGTATAAAAGCTGTTGAGTTTGCATCTCAAAGCGTCCTTCACCAGATGTTCAAGGCAGCAAAATGCCCTCAGTGTGTCAATGAGGATTTGAAATCACGATAAGGGAATCTTGCAGGAGACCGAGGCACCATTTTAAATATTCAAATGAGCTGACTGCTGGGAGACACCGAATTTGAAAAGAAGCTCTTACTGCAGAGAAGGGGCAGATGCTCAAGATGTGTTATATAGAGCAGTTGCCACTAATAAACCAGGACTGGCTTAAATTCCTCCCATGCAAGATCTGAGATCCTGGGCTTATTTCTTGTTCTCTCAAGACCCCTGGATGATAGATGGCGCATTCCATGACAGCAAACATACGTAAAGTATGCTACAAATAAACCTGATCCAAATTCCATTGAAATCAATGGAATGACTCCCACTGATTGCAATCAGACTTAAATGAACTGAAATGTCCATGGAGACTTGGCCAGACTGGAAAATTGAAACCATTTTAAAACAGGATATCAAGGAGCCTCGGTAAAAATTCTAAAAGTTACTTTGGATTGAACAGAGACAAAAAGGAAGCACATTTAATACCTTTTGAACAAATATTGTTTCAAACGGAGGAGAAAATCATAGCGATTCAGACTTGGGCTAATTTATGCATTTTGAGGGCTCCAAACCTTGGCAAGAACAGTTTTGGCATAAGAAAAGCACAAACCCTGAATTATTATTAATTGCATGAAAATATATCCAAATTGAGGTTTTCCCCTATGCTTCCTTGATATGAGAATAGATATTAAACACGCAGAGCCATCCACATGCAAACACTCCTGAAAATAAGTAGAAACTCAGGGAATGCTTGCAATGAAATCAGCAGAAGCATTGCTTACAAGTTCCTTCCACTGCTTGGGCTATTTATTGACCTTTGTGTATGTATACATGAATTAAACAGTCAGACATTATTTTTTCACCACCCTTATTTCATAAATCTGATTTTTCTAGAAGAAAGTCTTTTGGCTGAAGATGAGGGGATTTCTTTCTTTTTTTTCCCTAAGGGATTCACTGCAAACTCAAATAATTTCAAATAATTTTGAAATTATTTCATACAGTCCTTTTATACATAATATCAAATTTAACCCTGAAATAAATTATCATTATCAGGGTCTTGTTTATCAGAAACAAATATCTGTATGAGAGCTTTATACAGCTTCATCTTCCAGGTGCAACACCCACAGGTGTCCCATATAAATTGCTAAGAGGTCTGGGCAAGAAATGAACCCAGTACCAAATTTATAGAAATAGATTACTTTATGCTGCAAGGTGTTCTGGCAAATGTCTCAAGTAATTGAAGCCATATGAATAACTGGGCTTTTTGTAATTTCTTGCCCAAATTGAATCAAAAAAGGGGACAAAAGAAATTCAGAAATCAAAGATTCATTTCAAGCTAAATGCAACAGTTTGTTCAGCTTGCAAAAAAGTATCTCCTTTTATGTGTATATATGTATATACATATATATTTAAAATAGAAATATTTTTTTTTAAATCTTGCAAGCAGGCAAAGTTAGCTCCAGAATACCATTTTTAAGCCAAAAAAAAAAAAAAAAAAAGGGAAACCCTCCCTTTTCAAAGTACTCAAATGGAATATTTAAATGTGACTGCTTTGGCTTTGTCTTTTGTGTTGAAACACCACAGATCAGATTTTGCACCAGTAAGAGCCTTATCTTCATGCTGCTCTCCATAGTTAGGAGGACTAGTCCTTTTTTCTTTTATTTTTTTTTTTTTTTAATAAAGAAAAGAAAACAATGGAAGAGAGTTGATAATCTCATATAAACCCATGACATCAGGAGCTCAAAATTCAGGACATGATTCACAATTAAAAGATTGATAACACAGAAATATAGTTTTAGTTTTTCTCTGGGTTTTCTACTACTGCCTCTAAATTCTTCCTTCTGATATGTTGGTCAGAAGACTGAAGTTTATCATCAAACATGGGACTGATGTTATCTCTCATGACTCCCTCTTCTACCCTCATTAGAAGGTATATCTCTCTCTGTTCCACCAAACAACAAAATGGCAGATGGATGCTACAGATCTGAGAATTTATTGAAGATGCTACCAGGCTGGAGGGAGAAAAGGTCAGAGGAAGTTGCCTTGTCTTCATCTGCCTTCAATTCTGGTCAGGTGGATCCTATGAAAGCATTAACCTTCCAAACAACTGCCCTGATGCAAAAGGTGTCTCTGACTATGCATTGTAATGCTCAGATACGGATGTCTGTGAGGAAGTATCACCCTGGTTATCAACTAGCAGAACAATCCACGTGAGTCTCCTCTAACTTGTTTTATCCAGAATGAGCTGGGTTAGTAAAAACAGTTTTTAACTGATAGCCAGATCTGTCTCTCCTGATCATGTATCTTGTGAGTGTGTGTATGAAAAGCTCTGCTGGTTGATCTGTGAGTGATGCAGTTCTCTCCAGAAAAGAATTTCTGACCATGACTTAAGAAATGATGCATCAGTGAAGCAGGACAGAGTTGCCTCACAGAAATTTTTGTCTGGTCATTTTTCAGTCCAGAAATAAAATACTGTCAATGAGCAAGTTCACATCTTCAATCGGCCTCAAGGGTTCTTGTTTTCTCATTTTTTTTATTTTTCTTGCAGTAAATAGGTAAGAGAGAAGAATAATATTTTTTTCTGTCTTCTCTTTCTTCTAGTTGAAATTTTATCTTTAGCTGTACCTGGAACTCTACTTTGTCAAAACTTCTGGCTAAGAGAAATCAAACAAGGTGCACAAGCAAGAAAACACCATCTGTAATGATGACAAACTATAAACAGCATTCACAGGCCATTAAGTTTGTAATCTTTTTCTCTTCATCATTATTCTCTTACCTCCATTAAATTCTTCCACAACCAAGTGAAGAAGCCAAAGGTGACAGCGGTAGAGTGATAGACAAGAATTTTTATTGTCCTGTCGATACAGATAAACCCAGAGCTGATAGAATGCCAGGTGAACTTCCCCAGTGATGACTAAAGTTCAGTAATCTCTGAAAAAGGGAGAAAATACAAATGATTTTTACGCCTGTTAGGCTTTTAAGAAGATTTATGTTACTGAAGTATCCTGACTCTATAGAAGATGCTTTGAGTGATATTTATTGTTCACAGGAAACTATTACCTGCACTTGATCAGCCTGCTTCAAATTGCAGATTTTCAAGGTTGCAAGACAACCAGAGGCATCCCACAGACACAATACTCTTGAGAAACTGGAGAGGCCAAGAAGATGAAGGAATGAAAATGATTCAATAGACACAGCTAAGCAACTTGCAACTAATTTTGAACAGCTGCAAAGACCCTCCTTTGGTCATGGAAAGGAAGGTTTGCATTTCCACCCAAGGAAAAGAAGAGAAAGGAACATGCTGAGAGCCAGACATAGAACAGGTACGTGCTCGGGGGAACAACAGAGAGAGTAAGGTAAAACCCAAGTTTTTTAGTATGGCGTAATCTAGAATGCTATGGCTCCGCTGTCTTTGACTGTTGTTTGCCAAAAGATGCCACCACTGGTAGTAGCACTACATTAGACCTAGAACTCCAGTTTAACCCACTCTCAAATAAACTTTGGGAGTCCTGTAGGACTCTGGAAAGGTTTGGGAGCAATACTTCAGGTAGGTGGGATGGTACCCAAGAGGATGAAATTGTCTAAGAGTCCCCACCAGTTTGTTAAACTAGTAGTGGAGATACAGGCATCTAATGAGAGGAGAACTGGACTGATCTCTGGAGGAATTTCAATTTCGCTATAGGATGGTATCAAAGCTCAAGCTGAACCTGGGAACTATTGATCGTTGGAACAGGTTACTGGCTTTATCCTGAAGAGAGATGGGATTTATTCCTGCTTTTAGCTGTAGACATGTCTTTTTCTTGAGCTTTTTACCTCTCATAGATTCAAATATTCAAAGAAATTTTGGTCAGGAGAGACCAACCTCCCACTTGAAGCCAGGCTGCCATCATTACTAGATCAGGTTGACCATAGATTTGTCTTCCCGTGGGAGATTCTACAATCTAAAGAACCTGACCTGGAGTGTCACTATTTTCTTGCATGAGCTTTTCCTAATTTTCAGTCTGAACATTTTAAACACAAATTTTTTCTTCTCTTTGTTTTAGCACCTACCACAACCAAGAGAGTTTGGCTTCTTCATCTTTGTAACTCCCTCTCAAGCAGTTGTAGACTGTTATTTGATTCTTCACTAGGCTAAACAAGTCCAGCTATCAACTGTCTCCTTGTAGGTTGTGTGCTCACCACCTTGGTAGCCATCCACTGGGTAACCCTCCTCAGTTTCCCCATGTCCTGCTTCAACTGGGGTCCCACACCAGAAACATTTCTCCATGTTCAGCCTCCCTAGTGCTAGGAAGGAGGTTATAATTTCTTCTGATCTCCTGATGACGCTTTTCCAAAGGCAGATGAACACGTAGTTTGCCTTATTTGCAGAGAGAACATTGTCGGCTCCCAGTGCCATTCCCAGACCTTTTCCAGGCAGTTGATTCTCAACCTTTGAGACTAGCAGTCCACCCAACTTTCAAACCTCTGTCAATTGCTTCGACCTCCCCGTCCTTACTCAGTTTACCATAAGACTGCTGTGGGAGCCAGGGCTACAACAGTCAGCTGTTCAGTAACAGAAGACAACCAGGTTGGTCAAGTGTTATTTGCTTTTGCTTAAGCCATTTTCATTTTTCCTGGTTACATTCTTGCCTTTCATGTGGTTGAAAATGTCCACAGCATACACTTCAGTTATTGATGGCAAAAACCTTCTGGGTATTATGGGGTTGCTTTAAAACAGTCAGGATGAAATGTGACAATTGCTGGGTCGTCCCTGTGGTTATCATTCATACTGGTGGTGGTGAATGACTTGACTACGAGATACACCTCAGGCTTCCTCCTTCCGCCAATGTTTACTGGTTTAAAAGTTGTTACAATAAAGCTCATTCTAGCTGTGAGCTCCAGCTCAGTTTTTCCCTTAGCTGGAAGCTCCGAGCACTACCTGAGTATGTGCAGCCCTGGTATAAGTGCAGTCCTTGCAATTCTACTTTACACTCAACTAAACCACGAAACCCAGCAGAATCTAAGACCAGCTTTTCAGGGCAGCTTTCCAGGTTTCTTAGGCTGCAAAAGCTGATCAAGAGAGAATGCCAGCTGGGAATTTCAAGCAGAAGATTTTCTCATCAACTGTCTTCCGTGGCCTGGGGTGTTTTCAGCTCCTAAATCCCATGGTAATCCCTGACAGGGGAGCAGCACTCAGGAGCGCAGGGTGGCAATGGGTTGATGTCTCCAGATCACAAGGGGAGAGGATCACTGGAGCAGTGAAACGCAACGCCGGCATGGAGGAGCAGATGTCACTGGAAAAGAAACGGGATTAAATCCCAGGGTCTATAGGCATGGTGGCCAAGGGGCTGGATTCAATATCAGTGTGGATGTGGTAGTTGTGCAGCCACGTGAGTATTGCTTCAGCACGTGACTGGGAGTACAAGCTTATCTGGGGGGGTCACATGCTCCCTTCCTCCCATGGCAAATCCACCCTTGGTTTATCCCTGAAATCATTGTGCAAAGCTGGCCCAGGATGTTTCTGCAGCTGTAAGAGCAGGAAGGAGGTCTGGACCCAAAGGGTAAAATGTGGAGTCTGTGCCATGGGAGTGAGGTTTGCCATCTGTGGTGGGATGGCGTGAAAACCCTTTGGATAGAGAAGTGGAAGTGAAACAGAGAAGCCTACGTGAGAGATTTTCCAGAGCAGAAAGATCGAGACAACTCCTGTTGTTCCCAGAGAGAGCCGCTGGCTGATAAGCATCACTAGATATTTCAGTATAAACAGTGCTTTGAGGAAAACTGGCACCAGGTACGGCTGCTGAGTGCCTTCCTCTACTTAGAGGCAATCACAGCTGATCGAATCTGCTTGCCACCCAGCTCTCCTTGCCAGATAAATTGCTATCTGAAATCTCCATCTCAGGATTTAGCAAAGCAAAAAGGCTCTTTAAATTATAAAGTGGCAAAGTCTTGCACTTCTGTGGGGTTTTTTTTGTTTTTTTTTTTTTTTGAGATTACTTTAAACTCAGTCTTTGCAACAGGCTGCAGCAAGAGGGAGTAAAAGAACAAAAAGCCCTTACTGTTAATATTTATGGCAACTAAAGCAAAATCGCATCACATTTGCAGATGAATGGGAGCCCCTGTTAAAAGCTGCAGCAGCTTAATTTTGGGATGGCACTGGTTTGGGGCTTGATTGTCTGGAATAACAAAGGAGAGCTTTCATGTTAATTAATTTAGAGGAATTATTAGTGTTAAAAATAAATAGTTCAATCACCTTTCCAAAAATAATCTGACTGAAAGAAATGAAGTTCAGTGGAAAGAAGATACAGATTTTATTCCAGTTCCAGATTTTTTTCAGTTATTTTTTGTGTGCCAAATGCATTGCCCCTATGTGAGGTCTGAGGATTTACTTCTGATAATAACTATGTAACAATTATCTAAATATTGCTACAGAACAAGCCACAGAGGTAAACAATTTCCATTTGTTCAATGAAATAAGAGGCATTTGGAAATAGTTGTTTTGATATATATACTTAGTCTCTATTTTACTTAAAGAACAAAGTATCCAGAACCTATTTAGAAAAAAAAAAAAAAAAATCTCTTTGTGATATTTACAGTTGAGAGCCATCATTTTTTTTCCTAAGGGAAACTGCAACAAGCCCTGTTGTATCCTGATTTGTAATTATTTTTTTTCAAACAGAGATTCCTTTTGGAAGAATTATGTGTAATGTCAAACCACAGTATTCATCACTCACCGTGGCTTGATAGGAATCAATGGAGCAGTGTTCTTCTTGGGCTCCCTTCACTACACAGTCTTTACAGAGAAAACTGATGATTTAAAATGAGTGTAGATTCACAAAATCCTGATTATACAAATATTTACTAGGGAAAGATTATACTGTTAAGCCTAAAAGACATTCAAGTGCGAGATAGACCGGGCTATGTTATGTCTCTGTCCTATATTGAAAACTCAGCTGGTTAAGCCCACCCAATTCTGTTTCTTTCTCTCCATCCTCTTTCATTCCTCTTTCTCCCTTACTACTCCATCAAAATGCAGGCGACATTGGCACAGTCCCTGAGGTGCCTCTGTCGTGCAGGCTCCATCGTCTAGCAGGTTTCAGAAGACGGGAATCCTGTGGAGCCAGGAGATGTCTCAGGACCACATTTTCACAAGCAGTCTCTGATTGCGAGTGTGAAACACTCCGGAGGAAAGGATTCCTGAAGACGGTAGATTATTACAATTATTGTTGTAAGGATTTACGTCCTTGACCAAGCCCATATTTCCACCTGTCTCTGAACCTGCCCAGTCCCAAGTGAAGATTTGTGTACTCAGCCACGTTTCCTTCTGTTCCTGCTTCTGTTCTCAAGGCTATATAAATCCTTAGGAAGATGCTTGCTCCACTGCATCAGCTACCCAGAACTGGTATCGACTCCTTCACAAGATTCGTGCTTGTGCTTCCTGACCCCAAAAGTGGGAACCTCCTCCAACCATCTCATCTCTGTGCAGATCTCTGCCTTGGCAGTAGCTCCTCCCTGGTGAAGAGGAACACCCACTGCCACCCTGCCACTGCTTATGCTGCTAAAGGCAGAGGCTGAAGGGGCCAGCTGAGACCTGCGTTTTTCGTTTGCTCTCATAGCATCATGTTTTATAGTGCCAACAACTGTCTCCTGTTCCACAGCTCCCAGGGCTCGCTCCTCTCCCCTCCCTCCAGGCAACATGGGCTGTGCGAAACAGAAGAGCACTCTCCTGATGAGGTACTGTAGCAGCTCTGTTGGAAAACACATTCTGACCAGGGATTGGAGCTGGACATGGGGTGTAGCGTGTGCTATCGAAACGTCAAGCCAGGTATAACCTCAGGCCTAAACCACGACATCAGGACACCCACAAGTGCAGCCTTTCTTTTCTCTCGAGCACAGCCATGGAGCCTGGTCACTACACACCAGTGCTTCTTTTTTCTAGCTATGTATATGAATTCAGCCCCTCTCCAGTGACAGCACAGGGGCTCACTGTAGATCCCAACTCAGAACGCTTTCCCCTACATCAAAAGACAGGGGATTATTCTTTTGTGCCAAAGACTGCTTTCGTATCTCTGATGGCTCAATCATCACGTCATTCATGGCAGAAAGATGGCTGGCAACAAGATTAGATTATGGCGATTTAAAATGTCTCTCTCAGATAAGTGCAGACCATGAGTATTCAAAAGCACACATAATCAGATTGTAAAATTGACTACCACAGCATGCTTCAGACACCAGGAGTATAAATAAGGATTAGACAAATTTAGGGAAGACAGGTCTATCCGTAGCTATTAAACATAAGGGATCAGATGCAATTTCTGCTGCCGGAATCTCCAAAACTCATGATTTCCTGGAAATAGGGATCAGGGGAAGGCTCATACTTTACATGTCTGCCTTATAGCCACACACAACAAGGGATGGAAAAAGTGGCTGTGGTCCTCAGGTCGGATGCGGTACTTTCTCTACATGACTGACTTGCGTGCATTTGCTGAAGAGCTCTGCAGGTGTAGTACACTCACACTGTACAAGCTGTGCTTTACCAGGCACATCCATATCACTCACTGGTCACTCAGCACAATCCAGAGATAATCATCCGCCTAAATGGGACAGCTAGATTTTTTCTCTCATTAGCCTTAGCCTGTCCCTGGCATGCAAATCTCTATTACAATCCCAGGAGAAATTTCCTCTGACCTCTTAATAATTTCCTTCTTCCAAGTTCTTTTTCCATCTCTCCCACTCACCTCTTTGAATTTCACCCCTTTAGATTAAAGGCCCTTTAAGAGACTTATCCTAGGAATGTGTCCCTCTTTCGAGCATCCTGTGGGACAGATCCATCTGGTCAATCTATTGTATAGAAGACAAAGATTGGGTTGCTAATAAGGTAGCTCCATCTCCAGTCCTTGCTGCTTTGCTGATCACACTGTGACTCCGTTTTCCTCATTTATACAACAAGAGTAAAATTCGCTGGCCTTTGTGAAGAGCTTTGGGCTTAGTAAAGGAAAGGAGTTGTTTAAGTACGAAGTGTTAATTATTATTACTGACAGGCTGTAACTAATAGTAACCATTTAGCTGGGAGATATGGAAACAGGTATGCCGTTAATTGGTTTACAGTAGATTTAGCTGAGGTCTGGTGGTTACATTGCAGACAATCCATCATTGTTGTAAGCAGCATGAAGTTATGCCCAGGCTCAATTACTGTGAGTCTCCCTTAGCCTGTGGTCCTGTGCTAATATCCCAAGACGTGTCACCAGTGAGCATTTGAGTGAAATCTCTGGAAGAATGTCGAACAAATCTGTAAAGCTCTTTCTGAAATGCCCTGCCAAACAATACAATAAAGTCTTCCATGTCAGGAAGTAAACGTTAAAAACATTAATTAAAAAATCAGCTCTCCTGGAAAGCAAATGGGAATGAGTGAGAGCAGGTAGATGGAATAAAATTCCAGTGGAAGAGCGCTTAATTCCCTCCAGTTTTAAAATCTGCGGACATTTGCAAGTGCCTGTTACAGCTCGGACCCCTGTCCTGCTGCGTGGGCAGTTACCAACGGTGTGGCCTGCAGTAAGGGACCAGCGGCTTCCATGGCCAGCAGAGACCAAACTCTGCAATCAGGGTTTGGTGATCTCCTCTGGCCACCACCAGTGACTATTCTGTGGGGAAGAGATCTAGTGAGAGAAGAGCACAGCTCCTGGGGGAGAAATTGCTTGTCCTGAAAGCGTGAGACAGCTAGAGCAGAAAGGTTTTGGTTTGTTTTTTTTTTCTGCTGATAAATCAGTGGTGGGGAATCTCTGTCTCCCCCTCTCCTGCCACCAACTGCTGTCATTTCATTTCCAAAAGCTTGTCCCTGTCTCCATCAGCATTTATGTGACTACATCTCTGCCATGCCCGAGTGATTTATCTAAACATCGGTAGCTACTGTAAATGATGGTACAGCAAAGCAAAGGTGGAGGACAGAACGGAGGGGTAGAAATGCAACTTTCCCTCTGTAAAATCAAGCATAGGTGCCTGTTCCCAGCAACACCAGTGCATTTACATCAGTCACGGGGAGAGAAAGAAAGGGACGTTTCAGACCCTGCTCAGACATTTAAGGCCACTTAATCGAATTAAAAAATTTCCTCTGGAAATACTACACACACATGTATGCACGCTTATATGTATGTACTGCTGCTTCACTTTGCACATTTGCTTCCAGTTCATGTGCAGTGGGCTTAGTAAGTCGGGGAGCAGGTTTTAGGGGTTTGAGCTGATGGGAAGCGCAGGGGAGGAAGGAATCAGATGGTGTGAGTTTAAAAGTTGGGGATAAGTCCTTCTTGGAGAGTGTGTGTGAGGGGGGGGG
>NW_009647731.1:3975556-3976266 GCF_000708025.1 Charadrius vociferus | reverse complement strand
GCTGTGTCTTGCACAGAGGCAGCCTGGAGAAAGCGCCAGCCAGGATTTGCTCCTCTCTCTCTCTCCCTCTCTCTCGCTGATTTCAATTCAGCTCCTCCCCCGTGTGGTTGTGGCTTTGCCTTCCATCAAAAGCCTGATCAGCAACGCCAGTCTTGGAAAAAAGGAAAAAATGCAACAGAAGGAAAAGAAAACAAGGAGAAAAAAAAAAAAGAGGGGGAAGGAAAGCAATCTCCCCCACCCCCCGGCTGCATCTAATACAGCGGAGTCTGAAACTTTATGGAGTTCTCGCTGTGTTTACCCCGCGGCGGGTAAATCGGCAGCACCCTGCGCTCTCGCTCCTGCTCTCCCTTCCCTGCGCTTTCTCCCTCGCACTCATCAGCAGTCAGCAGCGATGGAAAAAGTTGCTGGCTGGTACCCAGCCTGGCACGTTGCTCTCCTGTACTGGACATGGCTTTTCCTCTTCACTTTTGGCTTTACCGGTGCAGAAATAACTTGCAGATCCTGCCATTCCCAGGTGAAGCCGCAGCAGCAACATCCGCAGCAGGGATTATTAATGCATTTGAGGACCGACAGAGGAGAAAAGGAGCAGAGGAGGTTCCCCGGGGAGAAGGGAGGTGAGAGAGGGCAAGGGGCCGGGATGGAGGCGGAGGATGCCGGGCTGCAAGCGCCCCTCGCCCCTGCTGCCGCGGGGACGAAATTCAGCGGCTGGG
>NW_009647731.1:3953683-3975070 GCF_000708025.1 Charadrius vociferus | reverse complement strand
GGCAGAAGTGCTTCAAAAGGGCCATTCTTCTGGAGCGAAAAAAACTTTCCGCCGCCCGCCCGCCCGCTGAGCACAGCCCCCTCCGACCCCCTTCTCCTTCCCCCTGGAGGCAGAGAGGGAGAAAGCAGAGCACAGCCCACTCCAGCCCCCTTCTCCCTCACCCTGGGGACAGAGAGGGAGATACCAGTGCCACTGCCCGCCGTGGGGAAGGGAGAGGTCCGTCTGGGGGGCATCCATCCTCGCACCCGGCCGCCCCCCCCAGGGTAACCCCCGCTGGGAGCCTCAGCTCCGAGCAAGGCCTGGGAAAGCCCCTCTGGTGCTCCTCCTCCTCCTCCCAGCCCTGGGAGCCCACCTCAGCCCAAGGGCTCATCCCCAGGCCCTGCTGATGTGGAGATGCTGGAGGGCTTCCTGACTCTATCTCCGAGGAGCCTCTGTGCAGGGAATAAAGATGCTTTTTGCCTTTTGTCACCGAGGTGTTAAAATGAGACAGTTCTTGTCTGTTGCCCATAACCTGGTCCATTCTTGTGAATAGCAGCAGAACGGCTCCAACGTGAGCCAAGCAGAGCAAAACCAGACAGAGAAGTAGGTGACTGGTCACCAGGCTGGAGCAACAGTCACGGCGTCAAAGTTACCAAGTTAACTTGAGCCCTGTATCCCTCCAGCCTCCGCTGCAGAGGTAACCTGGAGCCGAAGGGCTGAGGCCTGGGCAAGGCAGAGTGAGTTGCCCGGCGAGCTTTCTGCCTGCCATTAACTCTGCCCCTGGACTAGCAGAAGCGGGGGGATCTGTCTGTGTGAATGCTCCAGCTTCTGTCATTTTGCCTCTTAGAGACAGCAAGCAGAATGCTAATAAGAGAGAAAGGGATGCCGGCATGACGTGGTCCTCGCCCATACAACTTCCCAGGAGAAAGGGGGACTCTGGCTATTCTCCTCTAAGGTATCTGCAGCTGTGAAGCCAGAAGGTTTCAGGCTGCTTGGCAGACATCCTTGGCCTCCCTTTCAGCTTTTAGTATTAGGAGCCCAGTAACATTTTGAAATAATGGTGTAATCATTATGAATTTCTTTTTGTATAGATTGTATTGAGGTATAGCACAGCCTCCTGATTTAGCATTACAGCGGATGTCATAAGCACCTCACTGTGGGGTTCAGCCCTACTTAATTGGGACACGGTTTTATGCTCTCATCAGGAGCTTTTAATCAATTAATTGACGGAGGAATACTTGTCATCTCCATTTTGAAGGACTTTCCCCTTTCTTCACAACTCGGCTAGCCTGACTTTTACATAGTTGTGCAAACAGAAGCCGCCTCGTAGGAACTCAGGTCTGTTCATACAAATTGAATTGAAGCCGACGCTGGTTTCAAGTGACACATTTGCTAAGAAAAAGCTTCTGATATAAAAAGTCATCCAGCAGTCATCAGCTTTCCAGGTCTATCACTGCAATTAAGTTTAATCTGTACATTTATCAGGACGTATTTTTATTGTATATGTGTTTCATAATACTTGTGCTTAGGTATACATATACATGTATGTGTGTTTCTGCCCACTCTAGTAGTATGGGCTATTAATGTTAGGCACTGATTTACTTTCTGCGTGTCTTGGTGTACAAATGTTTCCAGGGAGCTGTGGGGAAATATTTTGGTGCTGTCCTTCCCAAAGAGCTGCAGGTTGCATTGCGTACAGGGAGATTATGCTCCCACCTTGCTGGTGGGGGCTCTGGCAGTGCTGTGCTATCTTGTGCCGTAATTGCACCCCCTTCACAACACTGAATGAAGCTGGGCCCCAGCAGGACTTGGATGCACGACAGGCTTGTCCGGGCTCAGCTGTCGGTTGCCCAAAGCGGCACCGACCCAATGTCTCTGCGTGGAGGTTCTGGGCACTCATCTGTCAAGAAGCTGGAACTGGGAGGGGGTTGGGGTGAAATGCTTCCTTTTGGGTACAACATGTGTAGTTCTGCCTGCATGGGGATGGCAGAGGAACCCATGGGGTGGGTTGTGAGGGATGCTGTGTAGCCCCGGTGCCCTGGCTGCACTCCAGCTGTGGCAGCTGCCGGCTGCCTGCCTGTGTTTCCCTGCCCTGGCAGGGGATGCAACACACCTCTTCACGTTTTCATTCTCATGTGCTGTGTAAGTGCTGCTGTTGAACAGCTTTCGCCTTTCGCCCAGGCACAGGGGCACTATGAAGGTGGCCATAGTTTGCAGCATCTGTTAGAGTACAGGAAAAATCCAAACCAAAGCTCAAAATATTTGAGGTCCCTTTAGATGGAAAAGCTGGAAAACTAAAGTGCTGTCACCACCAAGTTTTTCTGTTGAAATGTTCCTGATTCTGGCAGCCTCAGTGTGGTTCCCTTTATCCTAATTTTGGTAGTGGTTTGGATGTAATTGCAATGCTTCTGATAGAGGAGCAGTGATCTCTGAAAGGATTCCTGATTTCTGTAAAGGATTGTTCTTGGTGTTTGCAGCTTCATTCAGGCTTGGCCGTGATTTCATGTTGAGTGTGTGTACCATCTAACTGATGGCATTCTGCTCTGAGGATGAACTCGCTGTATGCTTGGGCACAGGTACAATAAGAATAATATATAGTAGTCCAAGTCATCCAGGTATAATTCCACCGACATAAATTTTCTTACATCAGGGAATCATTTTGGCCCATCAATGACTTTAGGTACTCCCTGGACAGCTTACCCTCCAGCACAATATCTGTATCCAGACATTTGGAGTATGCCCAGCTCACATCTGTAGTGTCACGGTTCATGTGTGCACTAATCCCTCCCGTCTACCTTGGCTTTTTCATTGGTGGAGTCAGCAGGAGCTACCAGAGGAGACCATAGGAGTAGGGAGCCTAGATTGTCAGATGACGGATGAGGATGAATCCAGAAGTGTATCCAGGTTCTACTAAAACACAGGTGGGCCTCAGGCTTTTTCTGACTTCAGTAGAGGTGAGTGAGGCCCTACAAGGCTGTCTGGCATCTCCACAATCCCAAGCTCTTTCAGTCTGCAAAACAGAGAAGAGCGGCTGCTGCTAAATTGGGAGTTGGAAATGGTCTTTGGCTTGTACCAAGTCCCAGACTGCCTGGGAATGATCCAGGAAGGTGTTAACTGGCCCATGCCAGCACCCTGCCTGGAACCATTTTGACAGTATAATAAGAGTATAGACTATTGAGTCTGTGAATGTGCCCTGGTATTGCTTAATTTTCCTGCATTCATACATACAGAGAATCTTTCTAGCGGTGTCTGTAGAAACTGGAGTAAAAGATCCTATGAGATAAAATCTTCCTCAAATCTCTGCAACAAGACACACAAGTGAGATCTCCTGCCTTTTTTGCACCAGTGAGAAATGTCATCGTCGGTGTGGAAATTGGCAGGTTTCCTAGCTTGCAGAGATACCAAACACACTTCCTGATGTGACGTATCCGAACACTGTAGATGGGAGTCCTGGTACCTCCCTTAATACTCTGCTGTAGACTAGGAGAAAACAGCTAGCGGAGATTTGTGTGTGGAGCTAAAAGAGAGACTTGTTTTTAACGGAGAGAAGCAAATCTCTCAGAAACGTCCATTACGAGCTTTTGGGATACAGATTGTTCTCAGACCTTGCAAGAAACCAAGACTGCTTCTGTCCTAGGCTGGCTTGGGGTGAGATTAGTGCCTTACTTGTTCCTTTGAAAGTACCCTGGAGAAACGGCAAAAAAAAATGGAGGAGGTCAGAAGATAAGGGAGTCTGAGCAAGAGCCTTGATGCTGTAGCTTGTGCTCTATGTGCACATGTGCTCTATGTGGTGCTGTGAAAGAAAGCAGCGTGGGTTTCATGTGCACTTAATAAAGCAGTTTACTTTTGCCTTGCTCTGGACAGAATGCTGTCCTGGGCTGCTGCAAATCTCAAAGTGTGTGGCAAAGAATTTGAGCATATACCCTGCTGTATACCTGGGGATTGGTTTTTACATGGCCATGATACCTTTAAACAGCTGATTCAAACTTCTGTGATTTAAACGGCTGGGAAGACAAAGCTGTGCTTCTCCTAGGTCCTCTACAACAGAAGATCCTCAACAGACTGATGGAGTGGAGTCTGGAGCAGATGCAAAAGAACCACGGCCAGCCAGGTTTTATATTCCATCCACAGTAGAAAATCAATACAACTGATGGGTCCAGTGCAGGATGAAGCCTGCAAGGTCGTCATTGCTGTTGTCAGGTGATTACAGCAGACAACAGGGGAAGAATTAGGTCTCCTATGGGAGAGCTTTTAGGCAAGATGAGACTCTACATTAGGTATTACATGAAAGATTTTACTTGAAGTTATTGACAGAACAAACAGAGCACAGGTAAGGCAGAATAACAGAGCACCTATCTATTTCCAATGCATTGTAACCTGTTGGATTTTCAGTTGAAGCATTCAAACCTACTTTATAAATTAGGAACTTCAAGAAGGGTCGAGGGCTGCAGCAGGCACTGCATCCAACAGCCATAAACAGGTCAAACTGCATCTTAAAACCATCTGGGTTTCTTTCAAACCCCCCCTCCTATTGCCTTCTTGTTGTCTGGATAGCTGTTCCAAGGCTTAGTCTTCTGGTTCTTGGAAACTTCTATCTGATTTCTGTTCTCTTGGACAATTTAGATTTTTTTGTTTTTCATTCATGCATGTGCCTTTTAATTAAAGTTATTTTCCCTCTCTGGCACTTACACCCCCTGGAATTATTTTACAGGCAGTGATCATATTGACTTTCAGCCTTTGGCTTGCTAAATCAAGCAAGCACTGTTCTTTCTGTATCCACTTGTAAGACAGATTGTGGAAAGTGAACTGTGAATTTCTAGGAGTCAGGCTCCCGAGAGTTCGAATTTGAATCAGATTTTTGCTTTTGATGAACACAATTCCATGCAGATGATAACGAATGTATTCCCTTTTACAAGCGAGACGGTAAAGGCATGGCAAAAGTATCTTAAATTGCCAGTGTTCCTCTGTTGAGACCAGAATGGGGGATCAAAATCAAAATGTTACTTTTTACATCTTCTCACTCTGAGGCTTCTTTGCTCAGATGCTGTGTTGGTGCAACTGGCTGTACTTGGTACCCTCTGTCCTTCCCTTGCTGGCAGAGCTGTGGCTCCAATGTAAAACTACTAGGGATGGATGAAGAACCTGCCAGCATCATCCTGTGAGTGACGGACATCACGGTGTATGACACTGCGCTCACTGCTCCCTTCCTCCCAAGGCAATTGCGTTATTATAAAGGAGGAGTTTTAAGGAAATGACTAAGTGTGGAGCCCAGAGGCAGCTGTGCGGTGAGACCCACCGTGAGGAATGACCCCACTGTCAGTTGCTTTGCATTTAGATTGGTTCCTAGGGTGCAGGAAACAGGTCCCAAAAAAGATTCATCTGAGAAGGATGCCTGCATTAAAATGCTTCAGTGAAACGTAGTATGTATTGCTTACATATTACAATATATAATAGTATTAATAGTATAATGCAGCAGATGCTGAGGCTGTTTCAGGCTAATCTCTTGCTAGAGCTAATGAGATATGTATTTAGGAAGGGCTGAGTAAAAAGTGAGGAAACAAAAACTGGGATTTAAACCAGAAAAAATGAAGTCAAAGTATTGCTATAAGTCCCCTGTGTTTTCAAATTTTGATTTTCTGAACTAGATTAGCTACTGTGTAGATCATAAAATACTTTACATTCATTCTAGATATGAAGCCTCCTTTAAAAACAAGCCCTCAGTGACAGAAAACACCAGAAAATTTCCTGTAACTTTGAGTAGGACTTTATTTCTTTAACCAGAAAGTTTTGAGGGTTTTGGGGTGGGTTGTTTTTTTTTTTGTTTTTCTTTTTCTGTGTATGATTGAGTCAATAGCTGTAGTATTTCTTCTGTGTTTCAATCCATCTCTAGATGTATTTCTCAACTGGCTAAAATGTAGGCTTTTCATATACAGAATATGAAATAGGATACGTGGGAAATTGTTAATAAGAATAGCTGTGCACTGAGAAAAAGCAGTGGGTGAAAGAGAATCTGTGAGGAGCAGAAGAAAGGCTTGTCATTGTGTGAATCTGGTCTCTTGGAAAGAGTTTGGGAGATGGTGAGGAGCTTCCACCCGGACTGACAGGTGGGATATTCAAATCCTATCATGAGGGGAGATAAAGGAGAATAATGGAAGAGCTCTGACAGTTGCAACTGGCATTCACGCAATATCAAGAAGCTATAAACTGTATAAAGCAATAGGGTTATAGTTTTCAATCTTAATACCGTACTTTATAATAGAAAAGGGTTTTCTCCCTTTCCTTCTGATTTCAAGTGAGGCTTTTGTATTTCTCTGACCTGGCAATCATGATGAAGTCTGTCCAGAGGGGGAAGCAAGGAGGTCAGAAGTCCTCAACTCATTCTAGAGAGGTAAGAGACCATTCTGACCCATCCTGTTGTGGTATGGCTCTGCATATGAAGGGTTGCAAGGTTAGCATTGGCCTTGGACAATCTTGTGTCCTCTGAGCCTTTCTTACTATGGCAGACTGAATATAACCCTCATGTTGTGCAGAGCTCCAGCAAGGCGAGTGAAACTGCCCCATCAAAGACCTCTGCCCCTGGAAAATGCTGTTGTGGCTTGGCCAGAGCATTTCATAGTTTCACACTGATTTCCTTTTGATCTCAAGGCTCCTCAGAAACAGCCCCAAACAAGCCAAAATCTTGAAACTTTAAATGTAATGTTTTTTTCATTGCTTTGTTTCTAGGCAGCACTTTTTGAATGGACTTCCAATTCTTTTATTCTGTATTTAAAAATGATCCAGTGACACAAAAACCTTGGTTCAGTGTCCCACACGGAGGCATCTAGTGACATCTGAGATGGTCTGGCCTCTAACTGCTGCTTCACAGGGCAAGGGCATCCTGCGGGTCCTGCGTCCTACCTGATCCCCCAGGCCTGGGAATGATTGAGCATCTCAAACTATATTTGGGCAACTGATATTATCATAAAATCTATCTGTGCTGGATCCTGTTCATCTAGAACCAAAGCTACATTCAAGTTTTCATTTCATAGGAGGAGAAAAAAAAAAATCAGACTGACACAAGGCACTTCTTTTCTTTCATTTTTTTTTTTATATCTGGCCAGCAAACCAAAAAATCAATGACTCCCGCAGCTCTAATTGACATTTCTATGTTAAATGAAAATGAGCCTTGATTCCAATTCAAATAGCAGCATTGGGTGATAGACTAATTATTTTGGAATTTTAAATGCATATAAAAGTTGATGCAGTAAAATGATTTTCGTGCCACTTGCAATTTTTTTGGCTGTCTCTTAAATCAAACAACAGTTAACATGAGAGCCCTTAATCCCTAATTCTCAGTGCTGGTAACATAATAACACTTTTACTTGGTACTGCACTTTCTCTCTTTGGGGAACATAAAAGGAAAGTACTTTGAGAAGGAACAGGGTATTTTAGGATATGTCCTAAAATGTAATTCCTTTCTTTTAGAGGGTCTCCAAGAACTTAATTTAACCTCACGTCGCGTCCCTAAATAGGGGAGTGATGTTCTCCTGTGATAGCACACTGGGACTCAAAGCTGCCTCTGAACTTCCCCCCTGTGTGCTGCCGTGCCAGGATTGTGCTCAGGGCAGGCTGTGCTGAGGTCCCCCTGACAAGGGGTGAGCGGGGAGGAGAAGGCTGAGAAAAGAGATAGAGATTTAGGTGGTGGGGGGAAGAAGGTGGGAAATGGGACCAATTCTGCTGCTATGGAGCGATGTCACTGCCAAGTATCCCCACCATGAGCAGCCTGTGTTGGGACAGGGCCTCCATTGCTTTCTCCCTGTGCTGTGGTTATGGGTTAGGGGCAGAACCACTTCTGCAGGGGCAGAAAAATGAAAGGAGTCACAGGCTTTGTGATTTCTCTTTTCCTGATGGGAAAGCTCAGAGGTAGCCCAGAGGAGACAAAGCTCACCTCGAGCGGGATGAAGGGATTGGTCCATGCTGTGCTACCGGGAAGTGTGGCTGAGGAACCTCAGGGCAGGATGAGGAGACCACAAAGTGTACATAAGGCAGCCAATTACGTGATAACAGCAAACACCACTCACCTTCACCCCCAGAGAGGTTCCACTCATAAAATAAATAAAATAAAATGCTTCCCCTTACCCCCCATAGTATTGCATTCCCTAATGCAGAAGCAGCAAGGCAGGGAAGATAGTCTTGGACTGTTGGGACTGGCAAAAATACTGGAGTGCATCTAGTACATAAAGATACAGCTGGTGTTTAGAGAGGGCATCTGAAATTCATTCATCAGGACAGTTTTTAGACTGCCACCAGGAATATGTCCCCCATACCCTCTGTATCGCTTTTTGCTGCCCCTTGGAACTTAAGAGCCCATTTGCAATCTTCCATGCTTTGCACAGGTGTGTTAAATCAAGAGGAGAAAAGATGGAAGGGGATGATTTGCAGCTGGCATTTCAAGGCAAACCTGTGGCCATGGCATGGAAGGGCTGGGGTTGGTTTTTTTTGGGGTAAAGAGCGTTCAGCTACACACAGGAAGCTCTTGTTCCCTTACAGCACCGGGTCCCAACTCGGTGTCAGTGTTCACATCCTGTTTGTATTAGGTTTTCTATCACCTTTGCTGGTGATTATTTAAGGACAGCAGTGCCACGAGCTCTTGGAGATCATTTTCATGCAGGTCTTCAGGAGGAAGTGAAGGGCTCTTAGAAAAACTCAGGCTATTTAGATAACCCAACAGAGACATCCCATGTCTTTCCCGAAATGTTTCTCTTCCTCCCTCATTCTCACCTCCCCCACTACATTTAAGGTTGAGCAAATAATTCAAGGGAAATATTTTATATAACAAATGTGGGCTTGTTTTTCACTTCATAAATTGTCTCTGCTCAATATGTGATTTCCTCAGGTGCACTTTTTTTGGGGGTGTGTGTGAAACAATCACAAAGTTTTCAATTCACAAATTAGTGGGAAATTCCCCGGTGATGTGGCAATGGATCCCATTTAATCATTTGGAATAGCCTTTGCATGGAAGATTTTTATTTAAAATCCAAGGTATATTTTCAGTAGATGAAAGAGGTCATATGTTCCCTTTTTGTGTGCGTGACTGGGGCAGTATAAACCTTTAGAAACAGCTTAATGTTTCCTGCCTTGGCCAAGAATGTTGCCAGTACCATTCAATAAATATTCTCTGAAAACAGGCCTAGGAGAAGTGAATTCCACTGAATATTCAAATAAATATTTGAGGACCTTATTTTTTTGAAGAATTTACCTATGTATAAGTGTGAATATATTTTCCTCCAAGTTCAGTGTTACCTTCCATTTTATTTTCAACTTTTCTAAGTTGATGTTTGGTCTTTCATTTTTCTTCAGAAACTCCTCATCCACTCCCAAGCAACTCATTTTAAAGTTGTTACAGCAATAAATGTGGTTAATTCCAGCTGTCTCTAACTGCAGGCTGTGCCCATGGCAGGACAGCAGGGTCCTTCCATCCCACCTGTGATGGAGGGAGCTGGACCATGGACACCTATGGGAGCTGGAGCAAGGAACCCAGCTCTGCATTACTGTGCCATGGGCCAGGGTCCTGCCATCTTCTCTTCCTCCACCGAAACACCGGGTTCTGCAATCACCGAAATCCCTGTTATTTTCATCATGCTGCAGGCTGGGATCCCATCAGGTAGACTCAGCAGCTCCCGTGCCTCCGTCCCCTGTGGGAACGTGAGTTCTTTTTCCTCCCTGCAAACCCTGGTGTGCTTCATCCTCCTCCTCCTCACCAGCCACCCACGGCCCTGCCTGTTGATGCTGTTGCCTGGCGACCACCCTGTGACGGACAGCTTGGAGGGAAGTGATGATTAAACAACCTGAACTGGCTTCTGAAAGCAGCGATCGTTATTGTAATGTGACAGGCAGTGATGGCTGAGACAGCAACACGTTCTGAGGGTGATTCTTAAAAAACCATGAAAAACAATAAACACACGGGGGAAAGTGCCTGACACACCTGTGTGTGTAGGTGTGCAAGTCCCTTCCCTTGATGCAGAAGGGGCAGGGAAGGCGTTTGTTTCTTTATTAATGAAAGGTGAATGTAACCCTAATAATTGTCAGGATGGACAGGCCAGCCCATGAGCCAATGCATCGGCACTGTTAAACTTCTCAGCTACTCTGGTGGGTCAAGGCAGCAGTTCGATGGAAGGCTGCAGGTGTCAGCAAGGGGGGTGCACAGCCAGCAGCCCTCGCTGACGGCCAGCAGGAGTACACTCTGCACAGAGAGGAATGTGTTGAAGCTTTGGCATGAAGGTGGTGGTCCTGCTGGGTCCACCTGCCATTTCTCCTCCTGCCTTCCAGACAGACGAGACCAGTATAGGTGCAAGGATGCGGGGTGGACTCAGCCCTGATAGGGAATGCATGTGGCTGTGCAACCACAGTGCCCAGCTGAGGGGATTGTGCATCACATCTTCCAGCATCAGCTGGGAGGCTCCTGCCCCGTTAGGCTTCCCTCCAAATCCAAGTGACACCAAATGTTGTCCTTGCAGAAGAAATTTGAAAACAACTTAAGAAGCAACTTAAAGATGCACTTGGTTAAACCAGGACACTATGAACAAATGGATCACTACTAGTTGAGAAATCTTAATAAAGTTCCACTTATGAACTCTGAGAATGAATTTTTTTTTGGTTTTTTTGAGGGCTTCAAACAAGCCAGTTCTGCAACAACCGCAATGGGGCTCTGTGGATTTAGTCATTAAAGGTTCATTAAGACACAGGTTCCTATAGTCTCTTCCCTCTTATGCTGTCAAAAACTTCCTGAAAAACTGAAAAACTTCCATAGAAAGCATATCTTTTCCCTTTTTCCTCAGCTTCCTTTAACTGCGTTCCTTGTAGCGCAGCTCAGAATTAGGCTCTGAGCTGGGATTGCAATAGGCTACTTGGATAGCTGAGCAGCTGCTGGACACAATCACACCTGAGGTCTGGCAAAACTCAGCATCCCCACGCTACAGAGATGTGGGCCAGTTTTGCCACCATTGGTCTGAAGCCCAGAAATGGTAGGTTTACATCCCTTCCAAGAACCGCTTAAGCGCACTTAAGTGCTGTTCCTGCCTGGGACTCATTATAATGTTAAAGCTTGCCTTTAGGATTTTCTCATGCGCACAAGATACATACATACACACAAGATCCAATGGAGCAAATAACTGATGCTTTGTCTGATTTGTGAATGGATTTGGAGGAAGGAAGTGAGTGTTCCTGGTGCTTCCTGCTTGCTTATCGACCTCTCCTTTTAGTTTTAGAATTGATTGCATTTCTGCTGTTCTCCTGCCCTATTTGTGTGCTGATCCCTTTCAGCCCTCCTCGGGGAAACAGCACTGTCTTGGCAGGTTCATTGCATCTGTATTTTCACCACAAAGAACAAGTAAGGGTAAGGTGCAGCTTCAGTGCAGGTCAACATCACCTTTCTCTTAAAGCAGAGTTAATCAAAGATATTCTGATGTTTCTTTGAACTTTTAAAGTGATGTTAAGTGTAGCAAGTATTTCTAGGAGATGTTTATGCTCTGGATTATCTGCCTATGCTTTGATGGCTGCTCATGTCCTTTTAAAACAGCTGTCATTGCCTGCGCTTAGTACAGCAGCACTGATTTTCTTCAGTGCGATTCAAGTTCTTAAGGCAGGTTTATCAGCGAGACATCAGAGTGATGGCTCTAAAAGGAAATAAGAAAACAAACCCCAAACTACTTTACAAATATCCTTCCAAAAAGGGTAAAGAAATCACCAGTGCTCCTGTCAGACTGAAAGAGAAACACGCACACACAAAGAGAATAAAATTTCATCGCCTTAATTGCTCTATCCTTTCCATATCTCCATTGTGTCTGGCACCATCTCAGAACGAAATAGTTGAGGAGGAATGTTGAGTCTGTGGCTGCGCTCCTCTGCTCATGGAAATCAGGATTCACTTAGATGAAGCCAAGAACTGCTTTGTGGCAAGCAGAAGGAGGATCCATCTCTATTCTAATGGTGAGGTATTGCAAGACCAGGCAGAAAGAATCCTTTCTGAGAAATCTTGTGTTTGACAAGGTGGATTTTGGTGAGAAACAAACCTTTATGAGCAAATAAGGCAAAGAGATAGCTTGAGAAATTTTGTGAGGAGCAGAGAATATAGTACAAAGGAATCAGCATCTCATTATGAGATGTTACTCAGGAAACCTGTATTTAATCCTCTATATAATAGAGAGCATTTTGTTTAAATAAGGACATACTGTATTATTAAACAGATGGAGATCTTTGCTGGAGAGAGTTCAGAGAAAAGGAAAGATTTCTGTAATTTGGTGCTCCTGCTTAAATTTATGGAATTGCGTGGTTGACGTCTGAACTTGGATGGTACGATATGAATTAAACTTTAACCCATTAGTAAATTTGTCCTCCTAACAAGCTACTCAAATGATCCAGAAATATGTTATGCAGTAACAGCTGCTAGAAGATGAAAATACTTCATTGCAGAAATACATGGTAAAATAAAGTATAGGAAATGAATGCAGTATCACAGTAAGGACAAAAGAAGATAGATGACATGGTTTTAAATATTCACCTTCTGCGCTGAGTTTACAAAGGACAGATGACGTCAGTAAACTGAAAATGCCACTGAGACACGTAAGTCATTAAACATGAGTATTAGAGCCACTTGGGGAAAGAAAGTTGTCAGAAGAATTTTCCATTAGAAAATATAGTTTAGTCAAAATCAGAAAATTTCTTGGGGGTATGTCATTTTCAGTGACATTTGCTACACTAAAATATCAACCAAAGTAGTCTGCGTTCTGATAGTGTCAAAAACTGTAGTGAGAAACATTCCCAGTTGGGTTTTGCTTTGGCACCAAGATTATGGCAAGATACTAATGCTACATCACGGACACATCTTTCATACTGAATAGAAGAATAAGTGGAGAATACGGTACATCATCTCATTCCCAGCAGGTGTAAAAGAGGCTGTCCTCTTCCACCTTCCCTTCTGGGAATGGGCCATATGAACTATTCTTTTTCCAAAGCTCTATTCTTTTTCCCTCCTGGAGAGATTTTGTTTCCAGCTGTCTCCTCTTTGCTATGTCTCCTTAATCGCATGGTGGATGCCACCAAAAAACTTTTCCTGAAGCAACAAGTTCTTTGAGCAGTGAAGCCACTGCAGGGAGGCAAGTAGGTGGGTAGTCTCAAAGGCAATGCGATGCTTTCCTTTCTGAGCTAATACTTGTGGAGATTTTTATATACGTTTTAATTAATGTTTAATGTTCTGACATTATCAAAAGGAAATGCTTTGGTGCTATTGATTATCAGCTGAAAAATGTTTACTGATACTCGTTTTCATGGGAAATGTCATGATCTTGCCTTTCCTTTTTGGGACAGGAACCAAATATCAGCCTGTCTGAATTTCTCACAGAACAGAAATTTTGGCTTCTGACACATTCTGATAGAGAATGTATCTTGGAAGGTGGTTTTTAAATGAATCTTAGAAATTTTTGCTTCCTGTAAAATGATAGTGGCTGCTATAAAGTTGAAGTGAAGGTAACTTGAATATCAAATATTCCTTTTTGTTCCTGAAACAGTTTCAGCTTTACTCAGGATAGCAGTGTGGAAAGTCAGAAGTGTGGCAGCTTGACCATTTCTTAACTAGCCAGAAACTCAAGGGGAGAATAGATTGCAAGAGGAACATTTGAAAACCCAAAGAGCTGTTTTTCCCTGTTCTGATCCCTTTCACTGCTGAGCAGATTGACAGCTGAGATCCTAAAGAACCTGGTTTCCACCCAAGCAGAAGCCTCCTAAAGGTGTTAATGGCTGACATTGTTTTAGTGCAGAGCAAAGAGATGTCTTCTCCCTGATAATTGCAAATTCTGTACAACCTTTCTTTTACAGCACTGAGGTGCTTTACAGACAAATATTTGATTCCTGGCTCAAAGAACTGACAGGAGCAGTTAGCTGTGATCTGGGAGGCAGATACAGCCACTCCACTGCAGAAACCCTTACAAGGAACGCTCTGGATTGCCTCACGTGGGAGTCAGGTAACTTGATTGCAGTGGTCTCTTCTTTAGGCAGGAGGTAGACTAGATAATTGGTTCTTCCTTAAATGTGTGGACAGGCAACAAGAAGCAGCAGAAACACGAGGTTTAAAAATGCATCGGTTATGTGATCACTTGATTCAGCCTAGTAAAGGTTTTTTTTGTGATTTAGATAATTAACTTCTAAAAAGAAAATAATAATAAAGAAGGTACGCATGGGCACAAACACACAAGAGATGAGCGTTGATTTTAGGGTATGGTGGGAGCCAGCAGAAGGCAATTTGAAGGAAGTTGAAGGAATGTCTCAGGTTGTCAATTAGCTCTTGAAGGGTGGGGGACCCAGCTGGCTCTAATTCCCTGTCTTCCCAGGTGGAAGTAATAAGTGATTAAGGGAGGAAGAGATAAGAGGGGTAAAAGTAGAACAATAAGAGTCTTTTGTGGGACTGCATGAAGTTGCAAGTAGTCTGTTGAAGAGCAGCTTTTTTAGTAGAGAAGCTGACCTGTGGTTGTTGGTAAGCTTTGGAAACAACTGATGTTGTGTGACCACAAGTGAAGAAAAACACTGTGGTCCAAAGTGTATCCTACTAGTGAAGAGATGCCGAGGAAGAAATGTGTCCTAAGCAGGTAGGAAGCTTCTCTGTTGGAGGCAGGGGCCAGGGGTGCTAACTGGAGAATGAGAGAACACTTGGTAAAATTGGGAAGGGTAGAGCTGGAAAAAAAGTGTGCTGAGATGTTGCCTGTACAGCCAAGGGAATGGAGCAGCAAATTGAAGTTGCTCATAGAGAGAAATAATGTGATGATGTTGAAAGCTAGGTTTGTGGGATATGGCCTTGAGAAGTGAAAGAGCAGTAAAAAAAAAAAGAGGGGGGGGGGGGAGGGGACGCAGGGTTGTGGACTTGTGTAATGTATTCAAAACAATTGTTTTTAAGGATGGTTTTAGCTCCAGAATTAACTAAAAAGAGACTTCAGAGGGGAAAGAACACTTCACAAGTTGAGATGCAGACAGCTGGATTGATTTCATTCAAAAAGATGAGCATGAGCTTTTTGAGAAGCAGTGTGGATTTTCTGTTGGGGATTTTGGATTTAGGTGATATGAAGCACTGGCTGGTAATAAAGAGGCAGAAATAGGATAAAAAGGCAGGATAAAACAATGAAGCCTGGTTATGCACAGGTGAATCCTGTGTTATTGATGAAACAGCTTGGAGGAGGACTCAGACTGACTTAGAAGGAGACAAATTGGTGGATATTAATATTGCTAGCCAAAACTTAATACTTAGTGGGCAGAGATAGTTGCTGGGACATAGATAGAGGAGTTTACCTTAAAGTAGTTTTCCATGCTGTGACTTTCCATGTGTGCACTCTCCTATTTGTTCTCAGCATCCGTGAATGAAAGTCATCTCTCTCAGTCACCACCTGTGGTGGTTTGACATGAGCCAGGCAGCAAGTTGTGTCTGGTGCATCTGGTTTAACTGTATTTCAATGCTTAGAGTCAGAGCTGTAATATGTGAACAAGACCCTCTTAAGGGACATAGGTAATTACACAAATTGGTGTGGAGACATTTTGCCAGAGAGATGTATTTTGTTTACCTTCTTGAATTTGGCAGGGAATGGCCTTTCTATTTGTAGAGGCACAAGTTCTTCTAGCTGGAGAGCTGCTGTCTGGGCTCAGAAGGGAGTGAAATAATTGGGGACTACAAAAGCCTGTAGCCTAGCAGCTTATGTTTTTGGAAGGATGATGTAAGCAAAACCAGAGGCCTTTACACCCTCCTGTATCTTTGTGATGAAAGCTGATACAGACAAGGGATTGCCCTGGTCTCAGTGGGGAATTCTGGTGGTGCATTTTTGCCTTTAGAGCATGCAGCCTTAGAAACAAGCTCTCCTGAGGGTGATGATACCATCACAGCAGGACGTTTGCTGCCTAGTTTGGATTTGAGTTTTAGACCCGAGGTGCAGTAGACTGTCACTGTTGAGATGAGGGGATGGGGGGCAATGTCATACTTACTCTCGGCTTGCAGTAAGTTACCTGAAGTGCACTTGTATTTACCTTAGCTCATGCTAAGAGGCATTTAAATGGAATTTTCTTTCAAGATGAGGAGCCCTCATGTGGACAGTTATCACAGATGGCCTAACGTGTGGCAGCTCCTTCAGTTGTACCAGTGTGAGATACTTCATTTAAATCCTCAAGATTTTTCCAGCTGAAGCTTTTGCATGTCTGCCCACAGAAGTTTGCACTACGGCATTGCTGCCTGTTGGTTTTTTTAAGCTGGTGTTGGCAGCCTGTGGCAAGAGGTTGATCTTAAATGGGTTTGTATGTTATAAAAGCACAAAGAGGCAGCTTCTAGCACCTGATATCCTGCAGTATATCATCTCAAGGGAGCTGGGAATCTCTGGTCTGACCAAGAATCACAACCCCCCTTATCAGCTGCTGACTTCTTTTGGCTTCTTTCAAAGGTGCTTTCTCCCATTCCCACTGGTTCCTGCCTCCTCCCCTTCACCCAGTTCATTCTAACTTCTTTAATTTGTGAAAGTTAGCCATTGTTTTGGCAGGAGACCTTCTGTCTTCATAGTTCCTTCTGGAAAGTAGAAGGAACAGAACTTGCATTGCTGTTCATAGTTCTGCTTAGAAGATTGAGGTTGAGGTGAAAAGGTTTTTTGAGTTTTCTGCATGATTTTTTTTTTTGTAAGAGATGTGAACACAGATCTGTACTTAGATGTACCACTCTTGGCGATCTTTACTAAGGATGAATTTGACTTGCTCTGGTTATTAGTGTAGGCTAGTCCCTGGCATGTTCGTGTGCATTGAAAAGCAGGGAGGATGGCTGCTTCCACTGGTGAATGGTAATGGATGACAGTATCCCAACTGCCCCTTCTTCTGTATGTTACACCAGCACCACTCCTGTTCTATCACAAGACAAATGGTATCACCAACCCACATGTAAGAAAATAACAACTTGTGTCTTCCCAGAAGGTGATATAGCTATCAGTGTAGCAAGGTTAAGGCATAGGAGTTGCATGGGACAAAGCATCATGCAGCCAATGGTGCAGCTAGTCCAGATACCTTGGTCACAATAAGTCTGCTTATTGCTTGTCTGCTGGGAGAGCTTATCATATAGAACTGTGCTCTGCAGACATAATAGGGCGCATTCATTATCTGCTCTGCTGGCATAAGCTCTTGGAGTAACCTGGAAGTCATTTTTAGAAATCAATTGATTTGGGTCTTGCCATTTCTCTTCTGGGCTTCGAGTTTTTAGTCTTTCTGTTACTTTTTGGCATTAGAAAGATAAGAATGAGCAGGTCTAATATTCTTCATTTGGCTCTGATCATGTTGGAATAAAGCGACCATCTTGGTGGAGCTCTGGGATGGTGTCTTGTGCTGCATTTCCACTAAGGTGTCATGCTTTCCTTGTGAGCCTCTTCAGGTTAGGAACTGACTTGTTCAAGACAGGACTTGGCACTTGTCCTGCCTTTTTTTTCCAATTCAACATAGCCCTAACTTTCTAAATAAATCCAAAGTGTTTACTTTGGAATAGAAAAACATATTTTAAGGTATGTGGGAAAAGTGCTTATTACCAGCTCAGTCCTGTTATCAGAAATGACATGCTCCAGCAGTCCCATCTGTTATGCAAAGGGGAGACATCACAAGAAGCATGCAGAAATCCTGACAAGACTCTTCCAGTTGATGGTATCCATGGCCACTGAAGAGTGTTTCCCCTAGTGTGTGCGTAAGGTCTGTCCATGTAGCTGCAGCTAGCTGAAACCTGCCATTGACACCACTTCTGTTCCCTCATGCAGAAGGTAAATTGTAGCCAGGATGAAATATTTTGCTAATTAAAAAACATTAAATGATCTCCATCTACCTTCTCCCCAATGAACAATGCAATTGAATTATCATCAGAGTTTGTACAGAAGCTTTGATAACAATGGAGTCATTTGTATTAAATTCAGCCTTAGTTTTCTTATTCCATGAAGTCCCATCATTGTGTTCATTGTACTCTGAAGTCATAGCAAGCTTCCCTCTCCTGCTATTCACCGGATTTATTTCAGCCCCAACACACAGCTCCTAAATTCTTGTTAAATTTGTTTCTGAACAAAAGGACTAAAATCAGAGTCTGTTTTAAATGAAAGACATGAGGCAGTTATGGTTCCATTCATTTGCTTGTATCTATTTGCTGTATCTAGAGAGCTATTGTTATGCATGCAGTCCTGGAAAATAATAATACTAATAAAAAATAATAATTCTCCCAGGGTGTGCTGTCAATAGCAACTATCTAAAGACAACTCAAGCCTAGAGAGTGAGGGATGATATTTCAGTTCTGCTGGTAAACTTTAATGCTTTCAGCATGCACAAAGAGGCCGAAGAAGACGGAGAGGAACTGGAGGAATCTCTTCGGTCTCTGAAGCCCGCTCCTCCTGTGGTGTGAATGGGGTCATTCAAGTCCACCCCAGACCCTTTCAGTGGGGATATGCCAGCTGCTCAGTGATGTGCAACTTAAAGTGCTGCTCTAAAGGGGTGGTAACTTATGTGGGAACTCTGCCTCCTCATGGCCCTCCTGTCTTTCCCCTCTTTCCCCAGGAAACCCTTTTCTGACTCAGGGACAAGCAACAGCTGAAGTTTTCTCTCTGTCTTGAGCTGGGCTGGAGCAGGAGTTCAAGAGCTTAGAGAGAGGTTTGAGTGAACTTGGTGTGCGTGAAAGGATTTATAAAGCTGCTCGGAGGGTTGCCTCCGACTCTGGGGAATGCGTGTGGATGATGCTGAGTGTACAGTAGGATGTCACTGGTGCCTTTATTCCTTCCAGATATCACAGATTTGACTGGCTTCTGAGAACTGACCTTCCCCAAAGAAGAAATTAAAAGTCGTCTTGTTGGCAACCAATTTGAGTCAGATCAGGGTCAGCACTGGTGATGAACTTGGCCTTGTAGAAGTTGTGCTTGTCTAGGCTAGGTAGCTTCCTCACTCAGGAAGATACTATTTTTTTTCCAACCTACAGAATCCCAGGGTCAGTGAAAAGCCGCGTCTGTGTTAGACTCCTGAAAACAGAAGAGCTGGGCAGGTGGGATTAGTTTCCTTTCTCTGATAAAAGCAGATTAATTTTAACACTGGCTAAAATTGCATCCATTTTTTCTTGGTAAATGAACCGTAAGACACATTGTCAGAAGTGAGCCTTCCATAATGACTGTGGTTAATATTTTAGAGCCATTTTCTCTGTGGATCAGAGCTTAGACTCAAGCATGTGAAAATCAGCAATATATGCTGTACATTAGCTTGATTTCTATTCATTTGCAGCTCAAGAGTATTCTTCCCTTCCCCCATGCTAATTTTGGAATACCTCCGAGTTCTGTAAAGCAAGGGATTTGCATCTGATTTCATACCCAGGTAAATGTGTATTTACTTTGGGAGAGCTGTCTCATAGGCAGAAGGGAGATAGGGCAGTTGATGTGCCTATGGGTCGAAGCTGAGGTTTGGGAAATCTCAGTTCAATTATCTGCTCTGCTACAGAGTTCCTGTGTGTTTTCCAGAAAAATCCTTGTACCTTGTGGTGACTCAGTTTCCTGAATTGTAGCATGCATATTAAAATCCTTGTCCTGCTTCCCATGGAACCCGTGAATCTAAATCTCTTCAAAGGCTGTGGTGTGATAAAATGCCTTGTTAGTAAGATGCAAGGGTAGATGAGGAAGATCTCCTAGTGCTCATTGGCAAAGCACCTATTCTAGTCATCTGTAATTCTTTCCAAAGGCTCATTTTGGATGTTGCTGCTTCTCCCTTGATTTTTGTTCTTTGAGCATGACAGTCAGCTCAAACAGAGCTCAGCCAGAAGCATTAATTTTAATTTATGGAATTGTTCACTGAATTAGATAAGGGCCATTTCTGCAGCAGTTAGCGCCATGAGGCTCATCTAAGCAATTGTTGCTACTGTCCTGACTTGGTCCTGTCCCTTCCTGGTACAAGGAAGAGATGAGGATTGTGTTTTGGGAGCAATAGGAAAATTGGAAAAATCAACAGGGAATGGAGTGGCCAAGGCTGCCACGGGACCATGCCCATGGGTTGATGTGGCCTGAGCCACTTCAGTTGAAGTTTCACAGCCTGAGCATTGCCTGTGGGAGTGGGAAGAGACTAGTGAGTGGAGGTCATAGTGCACAGCACTTCCAAGAGTGTATTTCTCTTCAAACTTGGATATTGTGGAATCTTTAATGAAGAAGTAGACTTACTGGACAGCTGGATGAGTTGTGAAAATGCAAACTCCCGTGGTATGAGGAATACTGTATGTACCAAGGATATACTAGTCTTCTCCATTTTTTCCTACATTTATTCCGTACTGCACAGTACAGTGAGCACTGGGACCAGCTACAAAGTGCTTAACACATTCACATGGGGTAGGCAAGACCCACTGCCTGTGTCTGTCAAGGCAGTACCCCTTCCTGAAGTGCCAGGCAAAGGATGGGTTTTGTCCCATGTTTTGCTCCTGTGCTGTTTTCTGCAAAGAGGATCTTTGGCCACATCCCTCTGGCATTGTCCATGAGTGCTGCTTCATCTGGAGAGAACATGAATGGCTGAATGCAGTTTCCATTTGCGATGTGCTCCATGGGGATGGTTACTGCCTGATTCCTGCTCTCACTTCCCTGGAAGAAAACATTACATTTCGGACCACGGCACCTCTGCTATTAAAACTCCATCTGTGTCCGACTGCCTGGGTTTCCCGTTACTTTCTAGTCCTAATGCATAAACCAGTGCAGCCGAGTAAACTACTTAAAAATGACTTGACCCTGTTGTTTGTTCTTAACATCTGCTTTGGCACTGCTTGGGGTCTGGAACAACTGAATAGCCATCGTGGCTGACAAAGCTGTAGTTGAGAAAGCACAGCAGGCATATTAAAGTTTTAAGATAGCCACTTGGGAATGTAAGTTGAGACAAAGTATGCTGTGGATGTAGGATAATAGCCTGAGTCTAGGATGAGAAGTTGTAGGATAAATGCAGCAGCTCTGGTGTGCTAAAAATAAATAAATAATTGGATAGAGCCAAGGTAATACTTTTCCTAAGAGCTCTTGAAACAACTGAAATTAACATTGCAATTATTCTCAGTAAAGTAGTTTTCTTCTACTTACACATTCTGTCTTGCTTTTTGCCCGAATTAGGGAAGTGACTTCCTTAATTATGCAGTTCTCAAGCCCTGATGTAGATTTCTAACACTTTGAGGTATATTTAACCAGATCCTTGTTTATGAAGTTGGGGGGGGACGACGGGGGGACGGGGGACGGACAAACAGGGAAATTTGGAAAATATTTTTAACTCCAGCAGATCCTTAGTGAAAGCATACTGTTCTACTGATTGATAACCAGTAGCTAAGCAACTGTTGTGTCTACAACTTGGGTGTTGTAGTCATTCCAGAGGAGTGACAGAAGATGGAAGCTGTTATTC
>NW_009647731.1:3924794-3953594 GCF_000708025.1 Charadrius vociferus | reverse complement strand
GCTGTTTTCCCTTGATAAACCAGTATATTTTTTTCCCCAAAAGCATTTATCGGTTTAACACTTTTCATCCTTACTCACATGAAGAACCAGGTGCTACAAAGACTCAGGAAAGGTTTTAGGAAATTAACACTTAATGAAAAGAAATTAAAAAGCACCAGCAGTGTAGCAGGGGTGAGCCAGAATTCTCATTTCACACCTTTATTATGGGAATCCCGAGCGTTACTGCTGGGACTCTGCTCTTTACTTTCTCTGCCCCATTTCACAGCTCGCTCACTGCAGCATTGCCACAAAAGAAACCCACCTTTTTTTTATTTACAAATATCTGAGAAAGAAATTATCAGCACCATCTATTGGGGAAACAGAGGTATTGGTTTCTTTGCTGATTTGAATATGCAAAATCTTGTGGTTTTTCGCTTGCTATTTTGATTTCTGGCTATAGTTCAAAGGGAAAATGCGCCTAGACAACCTGCTTGTTTTTTAACTTCTAGCAGCCTGGAGTCTGTGCTTGGGGGATTGTGCCTTGTTTCAAAAGGTGCCTTCAAGAAATGCAGTGAACCATTTAAAAGGGGGCAAACAGGCAAAGATTCAAATGTCAAAATGGTACCTTGGCTGTGGCAGGTTCTGTCACATCAATAGGACAAGGGCAACAGCCGAGAAACAATTTGCAGCCAAGGAGATAGGCACGTCTAGCGCCTTGAGTCAATCTAGACTAGCGTGTCTGAGAAATTTGGGTGAAGAATGGGATATTTGACCTTCTTGATCTTTTTAGGACAAAGAAAACTCTACAGCTTGAAGAAAAAGCAGAGGCGTTATGATTGTTAGCAGAAGATTGATATCTCGGGGTTGGAGAGTAGTCATGATCTGAAATAATTTCAGGACAAGCGCGGTTTGATCAGTTCAACTCCTGATTAGTGGCCTCCCTAGCGTGTTTCAGGAAATTTGCATATGTAGGGCCTATTGAGACATCTAGTTAGAAACTATCTCCTGACTCTCACTTACTCTGCTATATTATGGGCTTTTCCCCGTTTCTCCAGTACTCTCACCCACTGAATTTTTGTGCTGTTCCCATTGCTGTACATCACCAGTGCTCTTGTCTTCCCTGTGCTCCTCCTTCAATATCAAGTAATGTCTTGCTGGGAGCACCATGCCGGTAGGCCGAGGTTCAAATCCCACTATTGATAAGTGATGATGTGGCAAGAATGCAGCAGGTAATGGTCTCTGAAGTCAACAAGATATGATTCTTGCTGCTGTGGGAAACACATAGTCCCTGCACTGATGGACCAAGATCTATTTTACTGTTGGTTTTAAATGGTTTGCCCTACAGTATTTGTTGGAGAACACTTAAGTCTTTCTGATCTGTCCATTGAAAAAATCTTTCCTTAATGCCCAGCATAATTATATTTGGATCTTGTTTATCCATATGCTGTTCTGCCAACATAATCTTTTAATTTTCACTCTGTAGTATTTGCACTGCTGCCTTCTATTTAGAAACAGAAGTCCTATCCTTTTGTAATCTCTATTTTGCTTGGTAAACAAGCAAAGGTCTTTTATGGCATGGCCACGTGATTGCATCTAATTGAATTAGCGTTTTAAGAAGCTAAGGTCTCACAGGTAACTCCATCAGTAAAAGTTTAGTTTTTAAAAATAGGACAATTATAATTCCAGCCTCTCTGGATGGCTAATGGAGAGACCTGAGTACTTTCTGTCATAAATTCCCATTTCAGAAGTTTGCCCTATCTGTGATAGGTGATAAGATAGATTTCAGATAATTAACCGTTAGCTAGATGAATGTCATTCTGAGAAGATGGGAAGATTAAATATGAGGGGGGAGGAAGAACAGAGCTGTATTACCTTTGGGAACATGGACTTGCTATAGATACGAAAGGGTTATTAAGACCTCTGTGGGTAGTGTAAGCTGGACGGCTTCGGCTTTGATCCCTCAGGCTCGAGGGAATTGCGGTGCTCCTGAAATGCAAACTGCAGAATTGCTTATGCAGTGACAACCTCCAGAGTCCTTCACTCCAGTTTTAAGTGATGCTAGTGACAGGTTTCCCTGCATGCTTCCCTTGAGAGGTGTGTGTTCGGTCTAATTGATTGACCCATTAGCAAAGCAAATTTCTCTTGCTATTCAGCCAAAATTTTCCTTCTGCTTAATTTCAGCCCATCACTCCTAGTTATGCCCCCTGTGAGCCTGCCTGAGCTGCCTCTGCCACACTATAGCTTTATTGATCTTGGCTCTGTACAAGTAATTCTTAACTGACTGAACTTACTACTGGCAGTACCAGGGCAGTGATGGCACTGGGGAGAGCTCGTTTCTTGGCTCTTTGATCCGTGGGGCCGAAAGAGAGGAATGCAGGAAAGAGAGGAACGCATTGCTGAGTAAACTTTCTGAATGGCCATATGGAGTGGTGCAAAGTGATTTCTGAGTTTTCCCCAAGTCTTCAGCTATTTGAGTTTGCACGGTGCTCTGTGTGTGTGATGTTCTGTACAAATACCCAGGCCAGGTGTCCTGAAATCAGAAGCTACCTCATAAGTATCTGGCCTCTGGAAGATTTCTCAAGGATAATTTTTGGATTCCCATAAGTCAGCGTGTGAAAGTGTTTTGTTTTGGACAGGAGAAGGATAATATCTGGGGAAAGTGCTTTTCTGCACTTGTTTGGCTGAGGAAAGCTGTTGCCGTGTGGCAGAGAGGCCTCATGGGAACTGACCCCCAAATTTCATACCCTATGATCCTTTCATTTTAATGTCTGGTCAAGGTTACACATTCCAGAAGCACTGAGCATGTGCAAAGCCACATGAACTGGGGGGAACAGTCACCCCTGGACTTGCGCACACCCTGTTTAGATCTACCTTGTACTGGGTAGATCTCTCTTTCCCCATAAGCTTTGTGCTGGTGAATTTATTCTGCTTCTGGGGGCATTGCTCAGCTGAGCAGCAAAAAGGTCAATGGTGCCGCTGGATTCCCCAAATTCCATGCACATACCCTTTCTGTGCCTCAGTTTACTCCTGGATGCAACAAGATCTCTTTCCCAGAGGTACTAGAATGGAAAGGGAGAAAACAGTATTTCTTTTGGTGGGATTTCATTTCAAGACCATTTGCAAAACATTTTGGGCAGCCTCCTCATGCTGCCGTGGAAGCTGCTTGTATGTATTTCTCATAGGAAAATAGATCACCAGCGTGGTTAGAGGGGCACTATTAATAAGAATTTTAAAACCAGAACCGCTGATGAAATTTTCCCATGTAGGTGAATGTAGGGAGCACATGTCAGGTAGTACCACAGCCGTTCTGTGTAAAACCAGCATATACTAGTCTGTACTGTTACTTCTCCCATCGAGTTTGTTGAAACACTAGCACAAAACTGTAGTCATTGAGCCTTAGGCACTACACGGTTTTTACAAGCTGCGGTATCAAACTCCCTGTTTTAGGATACAAAGTCCCTATCAATGCAAGGAGAAGAGCTAAGCGCAGAACACTGCAGCAATCTGCCGTCAAAATGCTAGTGGACACTCAGAGCCTCCCACATACTGGCGCTGTGTGTTCCCAGAGGCTGGCTGTGCAAGTATATTAATAAATGTGAGCTGTGCACCTTTCCGCTGTGACTGCAGAAGCAAAGCCAAGCCAATTATTTGCCCATCAGAGCGCGGTTACGGTGGCCCTCCTCCCTTCTTCTCTATCCATTCTTTTGTTTTTGTATTGTTTTGCTGAGAGTGTAAACGCAGAGGTGATTAATTGCCTTGCTGACCTGATTCTGTCTCTACATGGGATCTGCTTATATCAAAATGCTCTGGCCCAAATATCTAAACTGTGTCAAAGTGTGGCGATTAAAGAATTATAAAATAGTTTCTGAATATCCTATTCTCAACTCATTGTGACTTTGGACAGAAGCCCAGACAAGAGGGGGAAGAGAGAAGGGTGAAAAATAAAAAAAAAAAAATAAAAAAAAAAGAGAAAGGATAAATTCTGAGAGGGATTTCCGCACTATTTTGCTCCCATTTTATTGAGAAGAGAAGATTGATAACAAACATTAGTGAGACAAAATTACAGTGATTTGTATAGATTCCCAGGTGGAAAAGTTTAACATTAATAAAATATTATAGCCTACTCTATCACAGAACTATTGTACTGATCATAAAATGAAAGGGCTTTATATATAGGCAGGGGAGTGCGTGCGCTCTTGTAATATGGATGGAGGCATCTCATTTTCCACTAATAGATTAAAATGCTGTGTTGGGCTGGAATAGTGAAGTGTTTGACTTTCTGCTAATGCTGTGGATGATTACTCTGGGAGAGGACGCGCCAGGCAAGCTCTTCTATTTCAGATGCCAAAGCAAACCCATTGGGTCTTGCTGAAATGACCCTAAAGCCACCAGTGCCGTAAACCCAGCAGCTCAGGTGCCCTGTTTGTTTCTGTTGAGGTTGTCAGCAAGCTGTGCACCCCTGTGGCTCTCGTAGGTGTAAGTGTGGCGCGGCACATCAGAGTTGACAGTTTAAGTGCTTTCTCCCTGCTGCTCTAGGTTCTGCGGTGGGAACTGAGCAAAACTGAAAAACAGCTAAATAGAAATAAACACTTCAGGATCAGAATCTCTTATGTGGTGTTTTTAAAATAAGTTTCTTTGGGGCTTCTGTAATGCCTGGTTTTATTTTATTACAGACGATGCTGAGTGATAGGCTGGGTAACGCTGCCTTGTGCTGGCTTCTTACCAGCAGTCATCTGTCTCCGTTATGGTGGGAGAGGAGCTCATACTCCCTCCAGATCCTGGCACATTTTTCTGGTGATTGCTCTAGTTTACAGCAAATACCTGTGGGTTTTGTGGCCCTAAAATGGTAGAGTAAAAGCAGAGATTAATTTTACCATGATGCAACACCATCCCCTGCTGTTCTGATGCACCTCTGACTTTGGCCAAGTTGCCAGCCAGGTGTAGTGAATCTACATCCTACATCCATGGTTAGCCCTCCTGTGTACTTCAGTGCACTCGATATACTAAATCTCCTCAATTTAGTATATTTAACTTATCATCAAGGTAAAAGAGGAGGCAAATTTGTGGTGATGGTACTTAGCAAATAAATTCCTATTGGCTTCACGGTTCATTCTCCAGTGTGATAAACTAATGTGGCATACTGGACATCATCTTTCCTTTAAACTATGCAGAACTGATGAATTACTGTTTTAATTAGTTTTAAGGATTCAAAAAAATTAATATTGGAAGAAAGAAATTTATTTAGTATTTCAAGTGGTAATACTTTTGGGAAGTGAAGAAGATATTTGCTGCAAAATCATGTTTGTTTTGACAGCATTGCATGTAGTCATGTGAAATGAAGAAAACAGTTAAACACTTTATTTCATTTGTTTTATTTTGGCTAAGACTCCTGTTTCTGGTTTCAATTAAAAAACACTATTATCCTAACCCTGTTATTCTTTCTGGATTTTTGCCCCTACCCTTTTCCGGTTTTTCTACTGTAAATATTTAAGAAATAAAAAATGCAAAAGTAGTCCCTATTTCCCTTTCTTCACTGTGCTCTCCAAATATACTCTAAATGCTGTTTTGAAATGAAATGTAAAGAAACATTCTTTTTTCAAAGAAGGTCAAAGGAAAACTCGGTCTAGAAATCAGATAAATCAAAATTCAATCAAAAGATTTCAATAAACATTTTCAGAGAGGGATTATTTTTCTCTATGATGTGTTTTCCTGAGAAAGAAAGCTATAGGTTTTCTGACCAACTCTCATTACTAATAACAAAGGGGACTATCAGAAGAGAAAGTGATATTGATACTTCACTTAATTTCCACTTTTTTGTTTGTCCTTTGAGTCAGAAGATTGATTAATGGTTGATGCCTCCCAGCGCTGGAACTTGGGATGCTTTAGTTCAATTTCCTGTCCCATCATAGTGTTCCTGTTTGGAGTCAAACAAATTAATTTTTCAAGCTAGGATTTATTTTCAACTGAGGCTTATCCTGCAGCCAGCACACTGGAGTTCCTTACTCTGCTTCAGGTTTTTGAATCCTATGGAGAGCAGTGCTGGCACAATATATCTTTTTTGATTTTCTCATAAACTAATCTTTACTGCTCCCTGGGCGTTCTCTTGTGTTTTGAATTCACTTCAATATATGGGTGTTTTTTGTCATGTGTTGTAGACCAAAGAAAGGCAACTGAGAAAGGACATTGAAGGACTACATGTATGTGTACACTAGCAGTTTTTCCTAAGCGTGAGCAGTACTGGGGACGTGGGGAGGGATGTTCAGTCCTGTCCATTCCCAGGGTTGGACAGAGTCTAAGAGACTGTTGAAGAGAATCTTGATAGCAGGGGAAAATCTGCACAAGTGCTCGGATTTGAAACAATATCTCTCATTACATTCTTCAGGTTGTTTTGTTTTGGGTTTTTTGGTTGTTTTGTTTTGGGTTTTTTGGTTGTTTTGTTTTGGGTTTTTTGGTTGTTTTGTTTTGGGTTTTTTGGTTGTTTTGTTTTGGGTTTTTTGGTTGTTTTGTTTTGGGTTTTTTGGTTGTTTTGTTTTGGGTTTTTTGGTTGTTTTGTTTTGGGTTTTTTGTTTTTGTGGTTTTTTTACTCTGAAAGGTAATTTCTAGTCCAGCAGACCCAAGTGACCATGGATTTCAGGTGCCTATATGCTGGGAGAACTGATATCTCTCGGTTTCTACTGCAAATGGAATTAGGGCACCTGGTTTGGTTCATAGCTTGCTGACCCTGCTGGGAACCTCTAGCAAGTTGCTCCACTGATATCTATTTGTTTTGCCAGTTCCTTGAGGCAGCAGCTTTCCATGGGATGTATTATGTTTCTTGTGGAGTCTCTGGGTCAGTGGTCTGCATACCTTGCTGATCGGTAGGTAAAAATACAGAGCACAAAATACTCCGGACTGGCTGGATCTTTTCCTTCTTCTCGAGGAGGGCATGACTACTTTATGGGGCCTCAGTCTCCTGTGTACCAATCTACGTGCATCAGAAGTTGGGCATCACTGCTTTAGATGCTGCTGTTAGGCATCTATCATGCCCAATTTTAAGAATGTTATCCATGCACTTTTCTTTAAAAAAGAGGGGGGGCTGTGGTGGGGGATGAGCTGTAAAGCCATTATTTCCCCCAAGAAGTAAAGATTAATGTTCCTGCATAGCCTCTGTTGTTATTCAGGCAGCTTTAAAACAGCTGTGCTAAAAGTGAAACGATGGGTTGTCACTTCTAAACTGCTGGTGCTGTAAAGACAAGGAAGGAAAGGAATGGCAGATGTTTATCTCCATGTTTATACCAAGTTTTAGTGCATCAATCACTTGGTGCTATCAAGACTTGTGGAGGAAAGATAATAAGATTTATTGGTGGCTGTTGGGATAACCCACCTGGTGCACAAAAATGTTAGTAAAACTCTGGGGAGTCTTGGTCTATCAAAATGAAATAGGTGGAAAGGAGCGCAGGCCTCCCAGCTATGGAGCAGCTGAGCTCTTTGTGGGAGGTCAGTTCTTTGTGATCAACATGAATTGCACGAAACTCTTGATGGCTTTTTTTTTTTTTTTCCCTTCATGCGTTCAGTGAAGGACTGAGAGCCAGAAATGAAGAAAGAGATTATAGGTGGAGGCAAGGAATATGATGTGGTTTGTGTGCTTTCCATCCTCTGGTGTTAAAAGCTATCAGTGTGACTGTGGCAGTTGGACTTAGAGCAGGTGGCTCAGGTGATGCTGGAGAGGGGAATTAAGGGTTGTGACAAGGAAATGACTGAGCTGAAGAACTGAAGTAACTTATGAGCCGTTGAATAATAAGGAAAAAGTTTGACTTGGGCTTATTCAGTACTCTTGAATTATCAGTAGAAGCAGATGATTTGGAGCATCTTGGGGAAAGGACTGCTGGGTTTTCCCTTGCTTCACTCCAGAGGAAGAGGAGTGCTATCTCCAGCTAACTTAGTTTGATTCCCTTTGCACTGATTGGCCACTTCTGATGCTGTTGGTGTCACTTTGAAATGAAACACAAGCTATGATCATGACATGTCTATGCAGTTACTAGTATACTGGTGTTGATAGTCCAGATGATCAATTCTACTTCAAAGTTACCTGTCATTTTGGGCTGACATCCTTGGAGTTTTGCATTTTGTATGATTGAGCCGTGTGGTAGGCACTCCTTTAATCACAAAAATGGTCTGGAACCTAAGCCCGATTATCTCATGATATGCAGCACTTTGGGATTCATGGAAAAACAAATCCCAGAGAATGGCTTGAGCATCTGTGGACCAGGTGGAACAAGGACAAGGCAGGCTGATGCGAGGGCTGGTCCTTGTTACAAGCATATACAAGTGTGGCCTTCAGTGCTGCAAGCTCACTCCTGCACTGTACTGAGCAAAACATGCCATAGGTTCAGCTACGCTAAAAGGGAAAAAACCTACACATGAAATGATTTCCCCTTCTGCTGTGTGGATAAAAATGCATGCATGCCTGCTCGTTCAGGCAAATAAAACTCTGGGTCCAAAGAATAGCCAGAAGTTCATGGGTTAAGCCACCAGCCTACATACACAACCCAAGAGAGGCCCCTGAGCTTTCACTCTTAAGGTCACACGTTTGAACTTGGACTGACTGCTTTGCAGCAGAGTGCCCCAAAAACCCCCAAATTTGGAGTGGGAGGAACTTCAGGAAAGCTCAAGTGTAATCTCCTGCTCAAGCAGGGACAGTTTGAGGTCCAGCCAGGTAGATCAGAGTGGTTCCCAGTTGGATCTTGAAAACCTCCCCAGATGGAGACTACATAATTTCTCTGGCCAGCCTGTCCCACTGTCTGGCCGTCCTCACAGGGGGAAATGCTTTTCCCCTGTGTCCAGGCTGAACCTCTTGTGTTTCAACTTATGCCTGGTTCTCTGGTCGTCCCATCATGCCCTGCTGTGACGCGCCTGCCTCCTCTTCTTGATGAGCTCCCCCTTGGATCTGGGGGTGACTCTTGGGCCCCCCAAAGCCATCTCCTCTCTGGGCTGAGCAGGGCCTGCTCCTGTAGCCTTTCTGTAGAGGTGCTCCAGCCCCACTGTCCAAGCAGCTCTGCCCTGAGCTCACTCCACTTTATCTAAAGCTTCCCTGCACTGGAGGTCCAAAAATGGTACACTGTTAACTAACAAGTGCTGAGTAGAGGGAATAAGCACTTCCCTCGACCGCTGGCTGGGCTCCTGGTCCTATGCTCAGGGAGGCTGCTGTGGTACAGGGCTGGGTTGTGCTCTGCTCACTGTCTGCCAGGACCCCCAGACCTCCTAAATGAACTGCTCCTCAGCCAGGCAGACCCTAGCCTCTGTTGAGAATTTGGGCTGTTGTTACAAGGAGCCAGGTTGTAAACACAGCACAGTTCCTTGACTTGCCCTTGTTACTCTTTCCAGAAGATGAGGTTGCCTTCAGGCACCCTGATGCAGAAGATTGGTTTCTTTGAGCACTTAACAACTTGCCACCATTTGAAGAACAAGCATGGTTTAATAAAAAAAAAAAAAAATAAAGACGCCCCCCTTAACAGCTCTGACTGAAATGTTGAAATGCTCAGAGTTGATTCCAGTCTACGGAGTTGTTTTTTTTTTTATTCACCCCTTTTCTCCTCTTGAACAGGATGTCTTTAAGAACAAATTTGATAATCTAGGAGATGTCTCTGAGTCTTAGGCAGCAGCTACTCAATGTGATTGTGTATTTGCTTCAACATAATAAATTCTCCTTTGCATCCACTTCTAACTGACAGCGCTTGGAAGCGACACTGCATGTGCTTCCTTCCTTTTTCAAAGATGCTGTAAAATTCTACCATTGGTAAGTTAAAAAACACTTTTCCCCTTCTGAATGACTGAGCTAGGTGAGGATCAGCTGCAGAGAAACCATCATCCCTCCTGCTCAATTGAAGCTGTGCATTAGACTGAACATAATTCATTTCAGTAGTGTTAAAGCTCTATGGATGTGTTAAGTAGGGTTTACCCAACTGGGGCTTTATTACTTTGTAATTAATTTTTATTAATACTTTAATAAAAAATAACCATACAAGGCTGAGAATGGGCTTGATGTGTTTCGTGTTTGTTTGGTTGTTTTTTTTTTTTAACACTGGCACACTGCATTTGGCCTGCTACAGCCTTAGTGATAGGCTTTTCCCATCAGAAGAGCCCCACATACTGTCATGGGACCAGATAATGAAGCTTGATGTGCTCTGCTTTGCCTTTGGGTGAACGGACATGTCTCTAGCTCCAGATCTGTGTGCAGGGTTGGAACCCAGCAGTTAATTTCTGTGGTGAGCTGCAGAAGATCTATAGCTTCACAGAGCACAAATATTTAAATAGCTCAACAAGAGCCTGTTCTCTGCTGTCAGTCATCCCATAGTTTGCCTAGTCCAGCCATAGATTACTTCATTTTTAGTGACAAATGTATGCAGTCTAATAGAATCAAAATGTCTTTTTCATTTATGCTTTCTGATCTGTTTCATCTTTATAATTTGACACACTCCCATATTTACCTAATACACAGACCCTTTCCTTTCTTTGATTTCATCCCTTAGCTGTTTGTATACCTTGCTGTTTTCTTTGCTAAAAGTATTATTTAACCATAATAATGTTACCAGCAGTACTATTTTAATGAACAATAGATTTCATAGCTGGAGGTGTGTCCTTCCATAGTTCTGATTTCTCATGAGGTCTGAAATTATTCCATGGAAGACATGCCTCATGTCTTGTTTTAGTTATGTGCAATCCAGCTTTCCAGCTGCTAGGAGAGGCAGATCGTGACTAACGTTTAACATCTTTTATAGCACTGGGAGATGTAAAGTTAGGAATGGGAGGATCTGTTTTATTTTTTCATTCTCTTATGTTTTCATTTTTGGTCTCAAAGGTGCTATCCACCTTCCTCTAGCCAGCTGGGAAGCAATGCTCTGACTTCAGGTAAATCTCAGCTTTGAGTGCTTTGAAGCTTGAGAAAAATCACGGGGCTGGAAATAGAAAAGAAAAACACAATTTGGCAATAAATAGACCTGCCGTGATGGAATTATTTAAAATGAAAATGAAGTCCTAATTATCCGGGACAGCTGATTGAAAGATGGACAAGCTTTTGTTACCGCTTTCCTGGACATCTGCAGGAGAAACTCCATCTGCTCTGAGTTTCGGGACCGCATCCAAGGCCAGAGTGGCTGCCCATATGCCCAGCGAGTCAGAAAGGCTGGCCCTGGAGTTTGCTTTCCAGACCCTGAGCACTGGGACGGCTGAAGGTAGCCTGCCAGACATGGGCTTCACCGTCAGAGGTGGATGAGCTGCTGAGTGCCTGATGTTTAGAACTTCTCTTGCACCCAGCTATAAAAGCTAACTGAGGTGTGGCCGTGGTCCTTCATGCAAAACCAGAGCAGAGGTACAGCTGAGCAAACTCGCTGTGTGATGTGGCAGTCTTCAGATTGAGCCAAAGTGGGATGAGGTTCGGGACGAGGCAGGACTTGGCAGTTTCACCACAGCGTGCCAACCGGCTTCCTGCGCAGATGGGGCTATTTGAGTTTTGTACTGTGGGACTGCTGTAAAGACCTGCAAATGTGAATCAAATTGACTGCCTTTATTAGTTAGAGAAAAAGACCAGAAAGGCAGGACTCGTGGGTTCCCGTGCCATGCCTCCTGCGTGGTCATGGGAAACTCAATTAACTGCTCAGTGCTTCAGTGCAAGCCATCTGTAACATAAGCATCATGATACTTACCTACCTCTGAGGGCCATTTACTTAATTAAATTGCTGAGATCTTCAGGTAAGAGATACTTTAAACAAGTAGTTCTGTGTGCGGTAGAAGTAATGGAGCTTGGTTTCCAATGGCTCTGTCTTGTGGTTCATTGCCGGCTCTGATTGAAACTCCCCCCCTGGGCCAGGACTTCACGAGGGTTTTCTTCCTCTTTCAAATTCTCTTTCCAGGATTCACAGGTGTTCAATAAGAGGTAAGCTTGGCCTCTCCTCTAGAAAGGGCACTCCCAGGGGATGTTTCTTGGATGTCTCTTTTCTGCCTAGCTGCCTGGCTTTTTAAAGAGATTTTGGTTTTTGTGTGTGTGTTACTGCAGCTGTAAAACTTGGTCCAAGTCAGCCAGTAGGTTCAAGCGGTGCAGCAGGAGGGGCGGCTTGCACACACATTCACCTGCAAACTTATAGGACAGCTTGCAAAAGCCTCGCTTGCTTTGGAAAGTATGTGGAAACCAGAGTATGATAGCACAGACCTATTGTTTAGAAATGCTGGAGGAGCTGAGACAGGCAGTGGAGTTAGATGGGGCGCTGTTAGAAGAGGAGTTGCCATCAAGGCTCCTAAATCACTTGGACGCTTTGCTTATCTGCTCTAGTGTGGTGCTGTCCTAAGGAAGCCCCCATCCCTTTCTCCTTTTCTATCATTCCTTTTGCATCCAAACACGTTCCTGTAAGGAAAGTGTGGTTTATGGATTTTCCTCAGTGCTTAAGGCCAAGGAGAGCGTGTCAAAACCAGTTAGCTGAGCCCAGGTCTCTTGTGTTGATAGCTCTGCTGCAACTCTCTACAGGCTGACTGCTTGGGAAGAGGTTTGTAGGATTTTCAGCTGTTCCAGCTTCTATGCACACTGCCTTCTAGAACTCCCACAGGCTGGAGATAATGCAGATGCACCTTGGCACCCCCCTTTAATTTAGGCTGGTGAGTGCATAGCAAGTCTAGGAGAGCAGCTGGGGAATTGCTCACCCCAAAGAAGGATGCCTGAAGAGAGGGCTTGGGCTGAGGATTGGGGAATGGGGGGCGTATCTGATGTCCTCTGTTTGAATGTGTGTGAATACACATATCGCTACATCTGCAGCCTTTAGGCAGTGTTCCTGCCGTGGTTGAGCTTGTTAGCAAGTCAACTCAGGAGTTCACACTTTCTCCCTGTTACAGTCATAGTCTGGGTGAAGCTCAGTGAGAAACTCCTCTGAGATGCATTTCTGTTTCCTTGGGTGCTGCTCAGCTGAGGCTGGGAGTAAGCTGACTGTAGGGTGTGAATGCAAAGGAACATCACTTACCAGCGGAGGAATCCGTGGGTGCAGGAATCACACTGCAGATGCAGAGTCTCGCTTTTGGGCTTGCAGCTGCAGAGAAAATGAGCAATGAATAGGCAGTTAATTGAAAGCTAAAGTAGCTGTTTACTGACAGTAGAGTCTTGCCTTTTCTTCTGTGCGTAATCTGCGTGAGATCACCCAAAGTCAGCCTCTTTGACCCAACTTGTTTTCAATATTTGTTTGTTTTCCCTTTTCCAGCTGAATTTATATGCCATGCTTTTTTTTTTTTTTTTGATGCCAGCTTCTTGTGTCGTTGATCCTCACTGTTAAACTGCTGCTATGCATCAGTGGTGGAAAACTGATTCTTTCACTGAGCCAGTTAAATTCTGCTAATCTTTGCTCAAGAAGTAATTGTAATTTTAGAGAACAGAGATGCAAGAAGGACTACTTGGAAAAAGGAGGGCTTACAGGTCTGGACAAAAGAAGTTTTAAAATTCTTTTGGGATGCCTAGAGTAAAGGTTGAGTCAGGAAAAGAGGTAAATATTGTGGGATCTCATTGATCGAATGGAACTACTTAAGTCTGCTTGAATTCTTTGCAGGGCTGAGGGGTTCATTCCTTGAAAGAATAATGTGGTTAATAATAATGCTCTTACTGGCTGAGTTGCTGACTGGTAGTTTGTACCTGCTCAGCTTTTTCATATTTAAATACACTGTCTTTATGGATATGTAGTGTCAATGCTTTCATTTAGAAAATCACATTGGTCAAAAGTGTAGAACAGGAAAGCATTTTACTGAGAAGGCGAAGTTTTCTCATGTGGGAGGTTATAGAAAACAGCACAATAACACTTTAGTATTCTGATGTAGCTGCTGATGGCCTCTGGCTCTAAAAGCTCCTATAAGCTAATGCAGAATGTGATTACTGAGCAGAAGCCCTGACGATTGGTTTGTGTGCAGTATTGATAATATCCTAAACAAGCCAATATACGAACTGCTTGGGATCAGTTGCCAGTAGAGCTGGCTGGCATTTCTTTCATTAATATTAAAATAATTAGCAGTATATGAGAAGGTTTTTTTCCAAAGGGTTAAAAAATTTGGAGGACAACTGAAATGAAGTATAGCTGTCTTGCTTCTTGCTTAGAAGCTTCATGCCCTGTTTCCAGCCTGTCAACAGATAGAAAGTGGGGTCAAGAATAGCCTTCCAACTGAGTTGCCAGAGATGGAGGTGGGTAGGGCTGTCTCCATAGAAAGCCATGAGTGTACTTAAAAGAAAGGAGGTTGTATAGGTGAGAGGAAGAAATTGGGGCACTCTACTTCCATTAGCCTGCTTGGATGCCACTTGTTAGCTTCACAAGGCAGGTATTGGTTTGATTTTTATTTTTTTTCCCTGGAAGAAAATCTCTTTTAGATGCAGAAGAGAAAGAAGGAAGAGGATCTGAAAATGATCTCTGGAAAACTCATTTTAAGAGCCTTTCCACCTGGAAATTATTCTGACACAAAATTCCCAACTAGTTTGTAATTTTCTTCAAATATTTGAAGAGCAGTCAATCACCAAAAGTGTCTTAGGAAAGGATTTTGCTTTAATGAGGCTCAAAGTACTCAATGAGGAAGGTTAGAACAGCTTCTTACCTGGTTAATATCTGGACCCCATGCTAATGAACACTTCAGAAATGCCAGAAGCATGGTGTAGACTTGCACTGATATTTACATTGAAGAAGTGTCCAGGACTTAAAACAAGGACCCAATATGGTAGATGCCAGACAAGGGGTGGTTTATACTTAGAATGTACTCATGGTTGCAAGTAAAGCCATGAAGGATGTAAAGGGAAGCCAGCTGGGAGCTAATGTGGGCAGGGGGACCAAGGCGTGCTGGGGACATGGGCCTGGCTGTTGAGACCGAGGAGTCCTGAGTGATGCCCCAGGTAAGGGGAGAGGTAGCTTCAAGATGCTCACAAAAATGCTGGAAACCTGACAGCAACACAAGACAGAGACGGGCTATTTAGAGTAGTACTAAAAATGGATCCAGGGATGTTTATGGCAGCAATTTCATTGCATGGAAACACGGACTTTTGATATCTAAGCTTTGTGTAATATATGCAGTTGCGTCTTCAGGGAATTAAAGCAGCAAGAATTATTTGGATTGCCTGCATGTATTTGTATTACTGTTCAGAAGCTGAATCTCCTTTTGTTTGTGGTGTTTTGATTAATTTCCTGGATTGAAGCTGCACATAAAAAATGTTTCAAGCCATTTAAGGGGCAGGCTTTTAGTTGGTAGAAGCATTTTGCAATTGGTTATTAAATCCCTTTGCTGTCTTAGAGCTGAGCCTCCCCTTGGCTCTGCCGGCTGGACAGCTGGATTGGAGAGTGCCAGATTGCCCACCAAGTCTGGAAAGATGAATGGGGGAAAAAGTTTTCCCTGTAAATGAACCCAGTAACTTGGCAGAAAACTTTCCCTTCTGACTTGCTTGCAATGTTTCTGTCTTGGAAGCAGCAGAAAGTGCTTTGTATTAATTTGGTTATACCCAGAGCAGTAATAGCTGCATTTGGCACTGTTATTTATGTCAGAGAAATAACCAGAAGCCTCAGAACACGTCTCCACTGTGCTCAGAGCTGTACATCTACCTGAGATTTTTTGCTCCAAATTCAATAGCCTTTAGATTGTCTGGTTTTGTTAATGTAATTGCTGAACTTGGCTTAATGCAGGAATCCTGGTTGGGAAATGTACATCTGAGCTGGTGGTGCTGAGGAGGCGTAGCCCCAGTCTGCATTCTGGGGTGACGCAGGTTATCTGCAGATAATTTGGTCATTGTGTTTGATCTCAGTGCTCTGTGCTGTGAGTGAGGTTGCTTTGAGCCTGTCTCAGAAGAACTGTGTGTTTTTACTTTGCAGGGAAGGAAGCTGGGAGAGGTTGGATCTCTCCCTGTGACAGTACCTGACTTGTTCTTCCCAGACAAACCAGTTTTTCCCACATGGTAAACTGTCTTATCTTCCAGGTCACCTTAATCAGAGGGTGGTTACCCTACAAAACAGTGGACTTTGGCAGTGGGAAGCAGACATTGACTGGCATGTCCTAAGAAACAGCTTGTGGAGCAGAGGTTGCCCAGGCTGGTGATCTTGGTGTGGTTCAGTACAAGTTTACCTGCTTGGGTCTGCCTGCAGGGATGAGTCCTGCGCTGCATCCCAGAGAGGAAAACTGCATTCAGAGGTTGATGTCTCGAGCTACACTGAGGCTCCAAGGGCACTGCTTCATACCCGTGTGTGCTGCTGTGCTGAGGGTCAGCAGGGAGTGGGGAGCTTGGGCTGCCCTGACTGCCCCATGTTTCTCAGATGCTCCTCGTGAGCTTGGTCTTGCCCATGAGTCTTCCCTGCGTTGCTCCTTTCAGCTGCTCCCTGAGGGGGACCCCTTTCAGCAGGTGTAATGGTCCTGCAGTGAAATCTGTTGGGATGGGCCGAATTTGTCTGAATCGGCCAGACCTAGCCTCATGCATTTCAGCACAGAACTGCCATTATCTGGACAGCTGGGATCTGCTGACCTGCTGTAACTGGAGCAGCTAATCTATTGTGGGGAAAAAGGCCACAGACGTGTCGTGGAAACTTGACATAAAGCAATAGGCTCTAATAAAAGTCTGGCCTTGCCTCAGACTCTTGATTACCAGGTGGCCCACCACTCTGTCACGGACTCATCACATAGCTGCTGTGTGGGGCCTTGCACACAGGGAAGGGAAATATTATGGAGAGCTTATAGGTATCGTGGAATGTGGTATTGGGTTAAGTGTCTGGCCAGCTTTCATTTTCTCTATTGTGCCAGCTTGACATAGAGGCTAGGAGGGCTCATCCCGCCCAAGATGGGGGAAATGAAGTGCTCTGTTCTACTATTAAAATAAATCCTCCTGGAAAATTGACGTGATAATGCATTTTCTAGACATGGGCCCTTCTGGATGCAGTACACAAAATAATTAAAAACTCAGCCAGTTAAGTTAAAAAGCAAACCACTAATTAGTCAGCAATATTCTAAATAGAGAAATGAAGGTCAGTTGCAAGAAAGTCGACCACTCATGGTAAAGCTTCTGCTGCCCTCTGGTAGAATAAATGCCCCATACCTCAAACCCACCTTTTTCTTGAGAATATGCTTTCTTCTCAATGGTTCCAACTGGAATAGAGCTTTGTTGTAGTGCTCAGAGGACCTAAGTTAGTTATGCATGTCTGATGGCAGAAGACAAGCTGGTTTGTCTTTGTGCCTCAGTTTTCTATCCATGGCAAAAGGCTACGACCCAGCCTTGAAGTATGTTGGGACTCAACAGTGTTGAGGAACAGAACAGGGTGCTTATGTACTGTGTGTGTATCTTCATATGAACTTAGTATTTGAAAAAGCGCTCAGCTTGGTCAGCCTGGTCCTATTCAGGAACTGGATTGAAGAGGACCACTGCTAAGGTCTTGGAGGACCGGTATTAACCCACATGGCCTCACACATCAGGAGACATCTTCATACAGGTACCAGCACTGTGGCAGCCTCAGCGTGGTCAGAGGCTCACTGGGAGCCCTGGAGGTACGTGCCATCCAGAAGCTGGTTTTGAGCCTTCAGTGTTCCAGCGGATACCTATAAAGACGGTGCGGGGTGGTTGGGAAGGAGGAGAGTGCTTTAAGGAGCCAGTGTATTGCATGGAGCAGAAACTGGGTTGCTTGGCTTGAGACTTCACACTGCAGGGAGCTCTTGCTGTTAGGTGGCTGTGGAAGACATCACCATATGGGTCAGAATATGGAAGACTACATCTGTGCCTCTGGATACCCATGCAAATTTAATACAAGTGTTGATCATTCCTAGCCTAAAGAGCTAAGATTTGGGGTTTTGGTTTGAAAATCTGCCGTGTCCCCTAGAGTTCCAGTGCTTCTAAATCAAAACCTTGCTCGTTCAAACTAAACCTTCAAATTGTTGATCCTAAGCTGCTACAAATCCCACCTCTGTTGATGGGGAGCTGGCTTGGATCTGGCAGATTTGGCCTTAGTTTTGGATTCTGTTCACGCGTGTGCAGCATTAACAGCTTGAATCGATGGAATAGCTGAGGAGCAGAGGTTACCATTTCAGCTGTCTTGCAAATCCTATATCCAAAGCATGTAATGTTGTGCTACAACAGCATTTGTGCTTGTGGGGTTTTTTTTTGTTTTTGTTTTTTTTACCTGGAAAATACAACCTACTTCACAAAATGTTACCAACAAAACAACTGCTAAGGAAAATTGGCCTATAAATATCACCTACTGCGTGTGACAAGGGATCTGCAGATGCTGTCTGTGATATGTGCACTTTTCCTGTCTAAGATGGGACTTCAGCTTGGTGCAGGTTTGCTGCTGCAGCCATTTAAAAGGAAGCCGTGGTGGGCAATAACACAGGAGCAGTCTGTACAGGGGGAATGCAGTCTCCAGAGACTCATGGCCCGGCTGTGCCTTGCCATGGGCCTCTGGGTTGGAAATATCACCACTCCTGGCCACACAGAACCACCAAAGTAAATTTTTGGAACGGAAGGGGTATGTGGCCCAGGTGTGTGCAGGAGATGAAGGGATTGTTAAAGGGACATGTGGAGGGGGGGCAGTCTGCAGAAGGAAGAGGGAAGGGGATGTCTGGAAAGCGGGAACAAAAAGGTCTGGAAGAATGAGCAGAGTGGGTGAAATTTCAAAGGAGGAATCCAAACCCTGAGATTTCCACAGATTAATAAAGATTGTTTGCGCTGTACCTCAAGGGATGGCTTTAAACTGCTTGGGGGGAGTTAGGTTAGACAACTGGAACAATTCCTTTAGGTGATGAAAATCCACAGTCCAGGCAACGCATCCCAGAGGATCTGCATCCAGATGAGATGAAGAAAAGCAGTGCAGTGCAGGGAAAGCGATGTACCCAGGTTAACGGCAGAGTTGTGAGCAGTCCCTCACTCCCTGGCTCTCCCCTTCCGCACCCAGTCAACCCTTCGTGTGAGGCAACCGATTGAATTCACCACTGCAGCACTGAATGCTCTTTCTGAACTATGGAGGAGAAAAAACCCTACAAACCAACAAGCAAATAAAACCCAACAAAACCAAAATAAAAAAAAAACAACCCTGAAATCTATTTTGCTATTTAAAAAGAAAATAGCAATCTTGATTCTGCGGGTGTTCAAGCATTCATTTGAAGATACAAGCAGCCTGTCTGCTTAAAACTAGAATGAACCCCTCACTTTCTTCTTTTTTAAATGGAAACCAAATAGCACTACAGTACAAATGCAGCAGCACTTCACAGTAAGAAAGGGCAGCACACTGAGGTGCTGAATAATGCCAAAACAGCAAATAAGTGAGCTGACAACTGTAAGCCCAGAGAATGCATCACATGTTGGGCTCTGTCTTACTGGAGAAGGACTTATTATGTGGGGAAATGTGCAAGAAGGTGTTTGTGCATATTTCAGGAATGCTGCTCAGTAAATGGTTTTGAACCAGGTCTGCCTCACTATTGCAGCTGTAGGGAACTCAGCACAGTGATGGAGGGACCCTGACTGGATGTTTGACACAGCCATTTTTAAGTGTGTTTTGTTCTTTTACTGTATGCGGAAAGTGCTAGCTTTCCAAAGAAAAACATAGTGCTTAAGGAGAAAAAAAAAAGGGGGGGGGGGGGGAGCTCCCCAAACATAGCTAGAAATAAATGCCATCAAAATTCTATTCTGTGGTAAAAATGGTTCAATTTGAAAGGATGCCAAAATGCCTCTTGAACTTTGTAGTTCTCGTGCCTTAAGGTCCTCTTCTCCTGAGGTCTGCAGTGCTCGCCCCTAGGATGGGCTGGTGAGCTAGACTATATCCATGTTGCTCTGAATATGATTTCACCTCCTTCCACCCATTATCACACCTCCCACCAACATTACACAGGGCTAACCTCTCTATGGCACTTTTATTACACCTTACGAAGAGACCAGCATTTCTAAAGTCAGTTACATCTTTTGCCCCAATGTTTATGTCAAGTATTACCAGCAGCTGTTTTTCCACAAATATATCTGAAGTTCTAGTGAGGAACAAACATCCTTTGAAATCCAGTACTAACTGAAAGAGTATGAACTATTGTTGATGCTGATGGCGAGATGGTTTCCCCCTTGCTAGTCTGAAAGTACAGCACAAAAAGAAATTACTGCTCTTTCCAAGAACCTGATAAAAAGCTCACAAAGATTATTGGAATGATTTTTGTCTCATGAGCTGTAGGACTTCATTAGGTCAAGAGGCTGAATGAAACATTGCCGAGTCTGCTTCTCACTTGAAACTTTCTTGAAATACAATAGGATGTTCCACACACTTCTGTTTGTTAAGAAGATGGACCCAACCCAGGCTCCTTCCTTAAATTTGTCATTGGCAATATGTGCTAAGTTCTTGGTGGAAGGTCTAAATTACCTTTGATTATGGTAAGATTTTTTTTCAGCTTTAATTAAATATAGATTGGAAATTCTTGCTTTAGTAATTATTCCTTGGGAGAATTATTTTAGAGTGGATACATTTTATAAGAAACGTTTCTAAGGGATTCAGTCTTGGCAGAGACAGAAGTGATGGGAGCAAAGTGAGACAAAAAGTAATTTTATCACTTGATAATAAAAAGTTTTGTCTAATTTTCAGAGTTAAACTTACTGTGTTATTAGCTGCTGCTGAATTAAGTGTTTCTGAATGACGCATTCACAGAAAGCAATTGGGTTTTGAGGAGCTTCTAAGTAAGTCCTAGTGCACAAAAAGCCCCTATTTGGATTTGCTCTCTGAATTGTGATTGCGGTCCAGGCTTTGTGTCCTGGGCTCTGCAGATACCAGTTAGATGACTCCTCTCAGGAGTGTGTGCTGTTCAGAAAAAAGAAAAGCAAAGATGCACCTTCACCATTGAGTTTTTTTGGCAAGAAAATGAGTTAATGCAGAGTTGTGGGTAGTCATAGCTAGATTTCAATGAGTGTCCAAGTTCACGTGCATTCAGGCTGATAATTTTTATTCTCCCCTATACTGTGGATAACGCAAAGGCAGTGCTGTCATTTTTCCTGGAGTGGAAGGTGATACAGAAGCACAGAGGAACTAGATGGACTAGGCTTTGACAGGAAAGCTTGTAGCTAAATAGAGAATTGAGGCGAGTTTGCCAAAGTGTGTAGTCTTTGACTTAAAGCAGGACTGACTTCTCTTTCTATTTTCTCTAAGTGTCTTCCATTCTTTTTTTTCTGTCTTCTGCAAACGTTTGTATATTGCACCTATTTTAGTAATCTAACAGGAGGTTGTTCTTTCCTTTTTAAGTCTACTCTGATCAGTTACAGCTGTGTTGAATAAATAATGCTGCTTCTGCTTGGCCTTATGGTTGTATTCTAAGTTGGCAGAGAACAGTGTTCATCTTCATGGTAAAGAGCAATTAATGACTTTACACAGCTCCCTAAAAAGCATGAAGTAAATGTAATTGTTCTCATCATGTTGATTACAAAGCAAAAGGCACATCAGAACTTTCTAGTTGAGGTAATGAGGCCTTAATATCACTCTGTGCTGTTAGGTGCTGAAGTAAGAGTTAACCTTGTAAGAGAAGTTTCTTGCTAACATCAGTGGGAGCTGGGAATTATTCTCAAACTTAGCTTGTGTATGTTGACATTTCATTGAGTTGACTCTTGCTGCAATGTTGCTGCAATGTCCAAGGCTGTGAGAAAGGCAGGCTGAGATGAAGTCCAGAAGAGCCTGTTTCCTTGTCCTGTGCTGGGGTCTTGCTCTTTCTTGGCCTCAAAAAATGTTATTCCTCTTCAAGTGCTGTTGTTGCTAGACTAAACTGTATATTTAAGCTGCTCTCTTCCACTGATGTGCGACTGGTTTCAACTTTCACATAGTGTGGGGGATGCTGGCTGAAGTAGTAATCCTACAACAGGGAAACCTGTGGAGTGTAACTGTCAGGTAGAAATATCCAGCAATGGCTTTGCAATGCAAAAGGGCCAGTATTTTTTGTTTAGAGATATTTCATTTAGTGTTTAATATCAGTCTGTATTCAACTGGGGCATGTAAGATTTAGCTAGTTGCAGGTTGGATGTGGAGGCTGCTGCAGCCACTATGCCAACAGCCGTGTGAGAGCCCCCTTTGGAGCTGCTTGTCTTTTGGCATTGAGGATAACGGGAGCATGTGCCCTGAGTTCAGACTGGACAATGAGCACTTAGAGAACTAAAATGATCTCAGATGAATTCTGTCTTAAGTAACAAGAAGCATCTGCTGTGGAAAATGAGTTGTGACTTCTATGCTCCAAATGACCCTGAGACCTCTTAGAGATCGTACCCACACAGATCTTCCCTGAACTGCTGACACAAACCTTGGAGACAGGCTCTTACCCGTGATTCTGTTAACCCTGAATTTTTGAATGTTCTTTTTTTTTTTCTCCTGAATTTAAAGGGTAGGGGAGACTTCTCTCTTAAAATCTGCAGGTCTGATTTCCCTCATGTAGATAGCATTTTTCAGTGTGGCAGTTTGATCTGGAAACTGAGGATAATGTTTTCATACTTGCACAAAAAGCTCATGAGCACTTAAAAAGCTTTTGCAGCCTGCAGACCTATTCTTGCCACATCTCTCTTGACAGGTGAGATGTACTTCCTTTTGGACCGGCTGTTTCAAAGGTTTTTATTCATGTAGTGGATAGCTGAGGAAAATCAACTGCTTGAAAGACAGAAAGAGTTTGACTTTACTCTTTGATCAGGAAGAGAAAAGGCCATGCAATCGCTATCATATCTGGATCCTTGGAGATCTTTCTGTAACAGAGTCCAACTTAAATCACCCACTTACATGAGGAGTTGGAAGAGAGAGGGTCATCAAAGATCTACCACTTTACTGAGGTGTTCTGTTCCTACTCTCATTATCGAGGCTGACAGCAGTCCAGAAGCAGGCTGTACATCTTCAGGCTAGGGATGGCACTTTTCCAGCATCCCATAACGCTGCTATGTAAAGGTAAATATTAAAGATATTTGAAATAGAGTTGGCACTTGTTATGAATAAGCAGTCCTGCTCATTTTTCTTAAAAGCAAATCCATGCTTGAGCTGACCTGTGATAGACTTGCTTGATATTGAATCAAAAAATCCTCTCTGCTGAAAAACTGGAGCTGTCATAAACCTTGTCACAAGTGTCAAAGATGTAAAAAAAGCCCAAACAAACAAAAAACTCAAACAAAACAAAACCCCCCAAAACCCCAAACAAACAAAAAAAAAACCCCACCACCAAACCCCCCACAGACTTGCTGTGCTAACCCTACTGTTTACTCTGTTAGTACATGATTACTTAGGAAAAAATGTGCCCTAGGTAAGGTAACTTTCAATGCAGCACTAATCACAGACTTAAAATATTTCACGTATTTATTTTTTTTTTTTAAATTGATATCTGAAGCATGTAACAGTGTACTTGTCATTGGTAAAGTTTTGATTGGTTTTGGTTTTTTGGGTTTTTTTTACATCTTCTCGCTAAATATTTTTTTTTTCATTAAAAAAACCAAAAAACCAACAGCCTTCACTGCCTGAAATTAAAATACTGTGTTTGCTAGTCAGGACTTACATGGTAAGTTAAACCTCGCATTGGGTCAAAAGCCATCACCCTGGACTGGTAAATATTTCAAAGTCAGGTTCTTTTATTTCTAGATGTAGTAATCGGAAGGCTTCTCTACGAGCATATTTAGTTTCATAGATGTATTGGAATGAGATACACAAGCAAAATATAACCTTATGCTGAGTTGTAATGACATCCGCAGGGAGTTTCTTGCTTTAGCTATATTGATTTATAAACCTAGTTATAATGAGATACGATATGCATAATGGAGACCTTGGAGTTGTGTTTATGTAGCCAAGGGTATGGAGACATACCACAGGACGCACCTGTCCAATCAAAAGAACTCAGACTTTATTTGATCTCAATCACATGGTAACCATTTGCAGGCGAAGGACACGTGGACACTTGGTGAATGTGTTGCAAACTATCTGAAAAAGCTGCTCTGCTCAAAATCGTGGAAAAGGTGGATGGAGATCACCTTGGGGAAGGCACATGACAAGTGTTTTGCCTAGAACGACTTGATGTGCCAGCTGAGTGCTCCAGTCTCCAGTGTTGCTCTTAGTTGTCTCTGTCTTTAGTTCCAAACCAGAGACAGAAGTACCATGGAAGAGCTTTCAGCAGTTGCAGGGAACCTGTTTTAAGCAAAGCAGTATCTTTTTCCCTGCTTGTCAACCTCAATTCACTTTGAGTACTTGAAAGAGCAAATTAAATTCACTGTTGCTAAAATCTCCTTCTGTAGCAAGGGTCAGGAAGGGTTTTGGGACTTCATGTTTGTTTTAATTGCTAAAATGTCTTCTGTACAAATCTATTTGTGGGAGATGAGGAAAAGATGAATGAGGTGATGATGTCGGTGAGAATTGAGGTGGTGTAGCTTTTACTCTCACAACCAAAAGCTTAGTGAAAAGCCCATCAGAACTGATGGGCCATTTCAACTCACTAAGAATTTTCTGAACCTTCAGATATTTTTCAGATCTACTGGAAGAATATACCTTTTCCCTGGTTCCTAGTAAAACATAATTATGGCAAACGCCGAAACCTTTACATTTATGATTACAAATGTATGTCTTTTCATATGAGTACTGAAAACTCTGTTTTCCATACTCTTCTCTAGCCAGGAATAGCACTACTATGCCACCGATACTGAGCTCGGAGTAATTGCTTTTGTTAAAAGATTCTCCTCGGTGTGCAGAAAATGTCTTGGAAAAGGGGGCATTGTTTGGGGAAATTGTAACTGTCTTCTTTCAAGGTATCATCAAAACAAGAAAGTCTACATATCTCATTGCCTAGTGAAGTAACTCACTTAAGTTGCTAATGGGATTTGTTTTCAGATATGTTTCAACAGACTCCTCTAAAGCCTCTGCTTCAGACTCGAATACTGCTCTAAAGCCTTGTTTGATGCTGTGACAGTAAGCTGACAGGCCAATAGGAAACAAAGGGTTTATGTGGCAGGGATTATGTGAGGGGCATTTCATGGCATACGTTGTTGGGGGTGAGGAGAAAATATATCCTGAACATGCTTCATATTTTCATTGATTAGTTTTGTTGGTCTCAGAGGCAGGTAGCAACATAAAAGAATTGCTGTATATTAAAACGCCTGTAGCAGTATTGCACTTTCTAGCGGTACTGAGGCACAGCTTTTGCTTTGTAGACTGGATTAAGGTTTCTCTTTTGCAAACTGTATTATGCCAAGAAAATGTTTACCGGGCGGAGAAACGCTGGGGGAGAATGCTTTTGTGTTCTGGTTTAGAAATTCATAGCTGCAATTTAATTTCTCAAAAGCAAAAGCTGGAAGCACAGAAGGAAATATCTCAAAGCTGTGTGACTTTCAGGAGTTGAGAGCCCTATGCAAGCCTAGTCCTTTTCAGGTCTTAATGAAGTGGGTAGACAGGGTCACTGAAGATTTCTGAAGCTTGAACTGTGCAAAAGTGGTTTCTGTGATACTGAAGAGTTCAGGTGACCACTCCAGTGCTTGCTTTCATCAAGAAATAAACAAGCGGAAAACAAAGCAAACAGTTCTGTTCATCTCAAATCAGGCAATAGTGCTAACTAGCGTTTGCAAGGTGCTGTCTTCTCAGGGTATAGGGTCTGAATTCATACCAGCTAGCAGCAGTATGACACTTTTTGGTGACGCTGATATAAATAAAGTAGTTCCACTAGACGTCTTGAGATTCCAAGGGTTTGACAAGCAGATTTGAGGGGGGAAGGGATAATGTTTCTGACATACAAGGAATTGAATTGAAGTTCTTTATATTCAGAATTTCCAGCCTGAAACATACATAGCTTTTCATGAAAATATCTGATCCAGTGTATTTGTTATCAGAGGCAAGCTACAATATATCACCCTGTTAGTGAGATCCTGTTAGCCAGACCTTAGTGCATCCATATTTTCTTTCCACTCATCTTTGACTTTCCCTGGTCTTTTTTTTTTTTTTTTTTTTTTCCTCCTCAACTGACAGTTCTGTCCACCAATTCTGTAATTACTGTCTATCATTTTAAGTGATGGGCTAAGGGCCAATGTCTAAGGTCAGGGCCGTGAATGTCTGACTTCCCTTGAGAGTAGAACTGGTTGAGTAAGAAGAATATTGATTCACTGAGTAGATCAACCAAAAAGAAGGAAATTTTTCAAATGCTTTTGACCTAATAGCGTCCAACCATCTCTACTTGAGGCAAGTTAATGAAGGGGTAAATAATACCTTGTATGAATCATGCCTCAAAATACAAAATGAGAAACTTTGAAAAAGCAGCCCAGAGGCGAGCTGCAGACAGCTGAGTGTGTGTCTTAGCCAGGGGTGAGACTAGATTTATAGAAAATGTCTAGATTTATAGCAAATGCTGCAAATGAGTGAATTTGACTCCTAATTCAGAGTGGAAACTGATTCATCTCTGTGGCTGCTTTAGTGGATCTTCATCTTAAATAGGAGCATATAAGTGAAAGCAGAATTCACTGTTTTACCTGAAAATGTATCATCTAATTCACATAGAGGGAGAATCTTTAACTTATTCTTCCCTCAAATAGCATCTTTTAATTTAGAAAAAAAAAAAAAGTCCCAGTTTATTTCTGGTTATTTGTTCCTTTTCCCCATATGTGTAACCCTGAGCAAATATGCTTTTCATCATTGGGTAAAAGCATCAATTCCCAAGCAGAGAAAGAATATTGCAGATGATGAAACAAGGAACCCCCTCCACCCCCTAAAAGAACAAAACCAAAGATGATTCCATCATGCCACTCCTGACTAGCACTGAAGAAGGTCCTGAGCGAGTTCAAGTGCCCATCTTCCACCTGGTGGGAATCCTAGTCTGGAGTCTGCTGGTGTTTGATTATCTGAAAACTTGGAGTTGTGTATTTGTGTCCCTGGTCTGAATGCATGATGTGGAAATGTCAAAGCAGCTTTTTGTATGATGAACAGTAATAGAGAGAGAAGCAAAATAGTGGTCCAAAAAGACCTTTAGAAGTCTTGGCCGAGTTTAACTTTCTTGGCAAAATCTTAGTTACAAATAACAGGAACAGCCTGCTCTGCAGAAGGAAAAAAGTGCCGTGCAAGGAAGGTCTTAATCTTCTGGGTTATCCACTCTGATACTTTTATCCTTGAACATGAATAATTTATGCTCAGGAAGTTGGTTTCACTGTGACAGAGAAGCATTTGTTGAGAAAGCTCAGTATTGGTCCTTTCAGAGGTATCCGAGTGCTTCCTGTTGCCATTTTAGATGAGAAATACATGGAAAATGGAGAAAAGCTCAGGCTTGTTTTGTAAGGTAGTCTAACAGAAATGCTCCTGCCTTCTTTGATTACTTTTTTTTTTTAAACTCTGTTAAGAAGCTCATGAAACGCTGCTGACTCGCAGAACACTATTGCTGTCCACGCTTGACCATTTCAAGATGGATGAGCAAAAAAGCGTTAGTCTGGAAGGGTTGGAAATGAACACTGGTCTTGTTCTTTGCATACCCTGAGTGGTTTTATCATTTCCAGTTTTATCTCTTAGTACTACTCGATCTCCTGTTGTCTGTCCTCTCTTCCTCACATTTGTAGCACGTCAACTTTTTAATGAGGTAGTGCGGAGCGCATAAAGGGGTCTAAGGCCAAACCTTAGTCTTCAGCTTGGGTGGAAAAGGGAGTAATTAAATGCTGGAAAGGTGATTCAGTCAGGTGCACTAGAAGCAAGGGCATAAGGATAAGGAACAAAGTGAGGCCACTCTTGATAAAACTCTCTAGGAGAGGTTTCTCACTGTCAAAGCCACTTGCCAATGTGACACGGCATGGCTGTGCTTTTACATGCCACTCACTGAGGGGTATGTTCAAAACATTTTGAGGAAGGCTGCATCCAGTTTTCTTTGGCTGCTCAGGCTGGATGCTGCATGGAGAGAAAGTGAGCCCTTACCTTAAAAGGCAATGTATAAAATGTTGGTTTTCTGCCTCATAGAAGCAAATCAATTAGAGGGGTTTGTGCTTTATTTCACTTGTGCTCCTGGAGGATGAGTGCAACATAAATATTTTAACACTTTGAATGGCTCCTGTAATATTGTCGGGCAGTACAGGAAGAAGCTAAGCCATGAGATTTTTATTTTTTTTGGTAGCTGTGTGTGCAGGGGAAAACAGAAGTGGGCTGTGACATAAAAACCTGTTGCAGATAATATTTCCCAAATGGTACCAGATTTGGGGGTCAGTTAATAGCTTGAGGGCAGGGCTGCTCTGTTCAGAGGGATTTAGACAGGCTGGAGGAGTGGGCCAACAGCGAACTGATGAAATTAAGCCAGGGCAAATATAAAGTCTTGAGCCTGGGGTGGAATAAACCTCTGTAGTAATATGGGCTGGGGAGCAGGTCTGCTGGGAAGGACTTGGGAGTCTTGGTAGCCAGTGAGTCATTGCCAGCCGTGTGCCCTGGCAATGAGGATGGCTGATGGCATACAGGGCTGTATGAACAGGAGCACGCTCAGCAGATCCAGGGCAGCAGGTACCCTCCTCTATTCAGAAATTAAATACTGAGGTCAGCTGAGGGGTTTTCAGAAAGGAAATACTAGCGGAAGAGCTCGTAAGTGATATGTTTTTATTCAGCCTTGACTAATGTGAAGGGCCACTTCTGTTATCTTGGCTAAAGCACTTTGGTAGAGGAAATGGAGATGATAAGCAAGACTGGGTGCAGCTGGCAAAGGTCACCCTAGATCCTCAGAATCACAGAATTTTCAGAGTTGGAAGGGACCTCTAGAGATCATCTAGTCCAACTCCCCTGCTAAAGCAGGATTGCCCAGAGCACATTACTCAGGACTGCATCCAGGTGGGTTTTGAACATCTCCAGAGAAGGAGACTCCACAACCTCCCTGGGCAGCCTGTGCCAGTGCTCTGTCACC
>NW_009647731.1:3870575-3924463 GCF_000708025.1 Charadrius vociferus | reverse complement strand
AGGGATCAGGCATGTTTGTTAAGAGAATCACTGGCTGGTAACTGGCCAGGGTAGATACCTGGCAGTGTGACTTTACACAACTGTGACCCCCCCTGCATCTGGATATGCAGAGATGGGCCTCTACGGTACCTGTACTGGAGGCAGTTACGTGATTTTTTTTTTTGTGTCAGAAGCAGGAGTTTCAACAGATATCTGAATTCAAGTGCAAAGTCATTCCTAATTGATTGGAGTGTGTGTAGGGAGTCTGCGTAAGGAGTCAAAGGTGGCCTCGAGCAAAGCTGGCACCTTCCTCTCTGGTCTGTCAGTTTTAGGACCACGCATGCTAACTGAGCCAGTCTGAGGGTGCAGTCAGACCGGGGTTGTATTTGGCTTGGTAGAGGTGGGTTCAACTCCAAATCTATCACCTGTCCCCACTCCTTGCTGATGAGCACTGGCACATCTGTGAGCACACGTGATAGTGACACAGCCAAGGTTTTTCCTGTGGTTCTGGACATCAGATTTGTGACTGCTCTAATCCATGCTTCCCCTGCCTACCCTTAGATGAAAGACATGAAGAGATTTTTGTTCTAAAATTAAATAGCTTTGTTTCACCAAGAGCACATCACAAAGGAAAAAGAAGAGTTCCTTTTGCAGTCTCCCTTAAAGGATGCCAAACACGGATTGAATTTCTTAGAGTATCTGCAGCATTGCTACTCTGTCTACTTGTTACCCTCCCCATTTTCCTCACCAACATCTGATGTGCAAATGTGGGAAGCAGGGCTTGCGTTTGTAATGACTGCTGGCTATTTTGGTGGTGTGGTGGTTTTTTGGGTTTTTTTTTGTTCTTCGCTGCTCTTTTGGGATGGGAAACGCATTGGTTTTCAGATTTTTTGGGGGGAAGGTGGGGTTTTGGGGGACAGGGGATGGGTGTTGTGTGATTTTTGTGGTGGTTTTTTTTTTTGTGTTTTTCTTTTTTTTCTTTTGTAGAGCTGCCCCATAAAGTGGAGTAGGTCAGATACCTCCTGGTCATACACTTTACAGAGGTGCCTGAGCAAACGTAAAAGGATTTGTACATCCTGAGCAGGGGAAAGAAAATCAGCTCAAGCTGCTTCTTGGGACTGTCTGCATTGGTTTGCGGGTTATTTGGACTCTGATGCTAATGCCTCACTACATCTTTGGGCAATAGGAAGGATGCTTGGAAGAGAGGAAAGAATCATATACCTACTTGATTAGGCTTGTCTCTGTATCTCTCTTCCTAGGTAGGTGAAGAGGAGGGGTTTAAGGGAGATCCCCAACTGCTGAAAAACGAAAGTTTAGACTAGCTGGGTTAAGACATGCTGGTGTTCACAACCAACCACAGGACCAGTGCAACTCCCACTTGCTGACCAGTGTAGCTCCCACTTGTTAGCCAGTCATTTCTGACACACTGGCGTGCAAAAGATCAAGTTATAGGTAAATCTATAGGGTAGCTTTTGTCATGACCACAACAAGTAAAATTCATCTCCCTAGATCCAAAGAAGGTTGATGTAACAACCCAACTTGCATCATCATATGCTGTCAGCATGAGTGTTACGAATGAAACTAGCCAAAGCCATTATGGCATAGTTCTTAAAATATTTAATCTATAACAACGGAGAGCAAATATAGAAGGACTAGCAATAAGCAAGGAATTAAATTTCTGAAAAGGATCTAGCGATTTGCCAGCATCAATATGTGACAGCAGCAGCTCTGGTAAGAGCAGGGCTGTCCGGCTCTCGAGGTGTGCCCACTGCAGTGCCCAGCAGAGCCGCTTGGAAGTAATGTGCCCTTTGGAGCATGATACTGAAATTGCACTAATTATTCCTGCTTCTTGAAAGTGCTAATTAGCTCAAGAGTAGAACGCAGAAGGGCTACCTACCTTCCCCTTCCGGGGTCTCAGTTACCTTCTTTTCACCTGAGGCCCTTTGGACCTATTGGTTAATTCAGGTGGAGTGGGTTCAGATACCTGTGTCATTCACATTGCCCTCAGCAATTGTCAGCTTTCAGGAAAAGAACAAAGAATGTGTAATTGGATGCCTTGGTTTTTTTGTTGTTTTTGTTTTGTTTTAAACAGAGTGATTTCACCGGCTGTTGTTATAACGAAGCTAAACAAAGTGATCTCTTGGATCTTGCCTGTTTAAATTCAGGACAGACAGCTAGCTGCATCTTTAGTGGGAGATGTTTTGTCTCTGCCAATTACTTCTCAGCTGGAAAGAGCATCCAGCAAGCAGTTACCTTTGCTCATATTGTGTATTGTTGGGTATTTCTTTTACATTTTTTTCTTGTGGTAATGGCCTGTTTCTGCATACAGGTATATGGTTTCCTGGGAAAAGCAAAAATCATATTGCCCATTTAGGCAGTTAAATTAGAAACAAGTTTAACAGTATGGCTAAGTAAGCACTGGAAGAAGTTAACTTAGGGATATGGTAGATTCACTATCTCACAAAGCTTTCATCAAGATTGGTACTTCTCTACAAGAGATTTTCCAGCCCAAAGGAGCTGTTGGGTTTAATGTGAGAGTCTGAAGGATGTTCTTTGATCTGCGTTACAGAAAAAGGCAGATACCACCATTACAATAACCTTAAAGGCTGTGGGTCTGATTAAATTGCAGTGGTTCAGTAGACAGATTCTCTGAAGTCTCCTGTGTGTCCAGGGCTGGTACAACTGAGAGCTTGGCTAAGGGACTATGGAGGTTTCTGGAACAATCAGCTCTTGTCTAAAAAATGAAATAATATTAAGAGATCTAAAAGCTTTACATGTGTTTTTGCAATTTCTTTTACTCTTGTGCCTCTCACGTGTAAACTGCTGTGCTTTTCCTTCTCTATCTTTGCTATGGTGGTCTCTTCCTCCTGGATAACTCTTCCCTGAGTCTATTTCCCTTGCTGTCTACATCATTGCTATGTCACGATACTGCATTTCGACAACACATGTGCTTGTGGAGGCAGAAAGGTGGGACCTTGGGAAGGATGCAGTAGGTTAGAGAAAGAAATATGGGGTGGAGGGATGATAAAAAAAGTGTAATAAAATATGAAGCTGCAAAACAATGTTTTCTGCCTTCAGATTTTGCATGTACTTGAACCAGATGTTTAGTGATTTTTCGGCTGACTTATGGGCTTCAGATAGTGATTCTGAAGGGGAATAAAGATTCTTGTGGGAGCTAAGTTGGTGGCCTTTGAGCTCTAGAGCTGACGAACAGTGAACAGTTGCTTCATTCTCTGTTTTTATTACCTTATTTTTAATCCCTTAAAACCATACCTCATGTTTTAAATGACAACAAAAAAAAAGAAAAAATATCAGTTCTTCGGGCTGATGTTTCCTGTAACTTTTGAATAGAAATATTAACCAGAAAGTAAAAAAGTTGTGTTGCACAAAACATTAAAAAAAATCTGAAAATCCAATTTCTTACATATAGTTTAATTAAGACAAGTATAGGTATTTTTATGAATGGAAACAGTGAAGAGCTCAGTGCTTTGGAATATATGACAATTTAAAACTTTTAAATTTCTCTTAGAAAACATGGAGTTGTAGAAAAGTAGAGCTGGAAGAGATCACGAGAGATCATGTACCTCATCTCTGCCCTGTGGCAAGAACAACTCAACCTGAGCTGTTGTTGACAGAAGTGCATCCAGCCTCTTCTTCAGGATGTCCAGGCTACTGAGAATAGATGCTCCACGGAAAGTCTCAATAGCCTATCATCATGCCTCATTGCTATTGCTGGAAGGATGTTTCTCTTAATATCTAGCTTGCATTTTCTTTGTAGATATTGCAGATCATGATCTCTGTCCTGCCCACCACAAACCTGGAGAACAGTTTGTTCCCTCTTTGAAACAGCCCTGCTCAAACCTCTCCTAGACAGGATTAGGGTGATGCATTAGGATGGTTTTAAACAGCTTTGTTGTGTTTTTTTTTTCTTTTTTTTTTTTTTTTTGGTGATATCTTAAATTCACAACCTTAAAAAGATGTAGTATGGGAGAGGAAAGAAAAACATCAAGAAATGGGCTGGGTCGTATAGCTCAACAAAGCCAAAAGTAGGGACCACCCTCCCCGACTCCAGATTTGATTCCCTGTCTGTTACACAGGTCTGTCTTACTTAAAAAGTACTGAGGCACGCATGAGGGACACTTATTGAAAGCAACCTGTTTTAGGGACAGTTTGTTGGTCAGTTTTGAATCCAGGTGCTGGTGGTTTTATGTAAGCCAGATTGCATGAGATTTGAGCTGGCCCTCTTTCCTGCCCCTTCCTCTAACTCTGATAGATGAGATATGGAAGGAGGCATGTAGCCTATATATGGTGAAGAAGGGCACTGAAAAGCGATGCTGCTAAAAACCTAAAAGCTGCCTCTGAGATCCCATCATTTTTTATTGCATAATTAAGCACTATTGCTGACACATCCTCCCTTATGATTCCCTTTAAGTTGGAGCATCTGGCCGGGTGCTGCACAAGAGCCCAGTTTTCTTCTCCCTATACAACGGAGTTTTGATTAATTAATCATTGCTTCTGTTTGAATAATACATTAAAGATGCACTTGAATGTTCTAGGAAAAAAGTAAAATAAAAAAAAATCCACACACAAAAGGAAATACTGCTCTGGCTTGTGAAAGGACATGCTCTTCAAATGGTAAGGGAGTTGTAAAGGTAAATGTGTTACTGGTCAGCCTGTATTTCTCTTCCTGCTTGTTTTTTTTTCTGTGCATTTGACTTGGTGACAGTCACTTGCATCGGCAGGCTGTAAGTCACAAAAAAATACGAACTTTAATGCAATAATAGTAAAGAATAGTACAGTTATGATTAATACACTTTTTGAGTCAGTGTTTTTTCTCTAGTTAAAAACAAAGAAGGAATTATAAAACTTGCATATTGTTGGCTGCTCTCCATGTTAATTTGTGGCTTCACAATACCTGTTTCATGCTGATATGACCACAAGTTGGGTAGTTGTCCTCCTAAAAATCCTGCTATGGCTTCAAAAGTGCAGGATTTGTGTTTGCTCAGCACTGAACCTGCTGTTTCACAACAGCTATTGCTTGTCCTGTGTTTCTGTAGGGACCTTAATTCTACCCTGTGCACATCCTCCACTATCTGGAAACAAGGAGACAAAGCTTCTGAAAGCGCAGAGCAGAACTGCTTTGCATCCGAAGGTCAGGCTTTTCTGGCATCATACTCTTTTCCCAGTATCTAACCATGGTCAGGACTTTCCAAGGAGGACATCACCCAGCAGTTGCTATCCTACTGCCTGCAGTAATGTTGTGGGTGCTCAGTTCTCGAAAATCTGGATGTTAACTCTTGGGCTTGGATTTTTCAGAAATGCTCAGGGTTGGCTTAAGCTTGTGTTTAGATAATTTGTGCTTTCTGGAATTGCTCAGTGTTCTCTGTAGAAAACCAAAGCAGCAGCACGTTGATGTTGGATCTGGCTTGTTCTGTGTATCTGGTAAATACGACTCTCTGTTGTCTTGTTTTGTTGATGCTTTTTAAAGAAGCCTTAGTAGCGTTAAGGATGGAAGAGAGCTTATGGTGCTGAGTGTTGAAATGAGAGCTAGTGCCTGGGTAATACTCATCACTGAAGAGCTGGGGTGTGGGAAGACCTCCTTACCAAGGCCCGGCTGTGCACAGCTTGAAGCGGCCTCCATACCTAACCTCGAGAGAAGTGTTCCCTTCTCCCATAGGGAAGCACTGTGGGGAAGTAGGGACCCAGTGCAAACCTAATGCTGCTGTTCCTGTGTGCCTCACAAGTGGTGGCAGCAGCGAGGTAAGGGATGCACCTGTGGGCCCGATTTGGATCTGCCTTCCCAGGTGACTGAGCAGGGAGAGCTTTCCAATCTTTGCAGAGACCAGGTCCTGCTGTCAGACGTGATGCTCGCCCAAAAATCCTTTCTCTGAAAGCCAACAAAGTCAAGCCCAAATGGCCGCTGTGATCTCACTCAATGGAGAGGAGGCACTGCTGGATTTTACCCACCACAGCTCTTGCAAGAGCCTTCCTCCCCCTGTGCCCCTGTTAATCCATTTTCAAGCCTAGCAATGCCTCATGTTTACCCAGCAGGCCCACGTGAAAAGGTCAGTTTTATTTCTTTGACCTTTTTCAGCTCAGTAAACATTGGCAGCTGGAAGTCCTTGCTGTAGACGTGTCAGTTGCAATGAAATGATGTTGCAGGTAATGACACGCATACAGAGCATCTCTGGCCTCTGATGTTGTTTGCCCATCAACAGAGTAGTCATCCCAAAATCTTAGCCACTGCCGAAGCATCAAGACTGATTTGCTTTCAAAGAGCTTGTGGGTTTGCTTTCCCTTTCCTTTTGGCCTTGTTTAATTTTTTCCCCTTTTCAAGTTAAGATCTTAAATATTCAAAATCTTAAGATTATCGGTGTACTGGTTACCACAAGCATGTAGCCATGGGTTTTATCCTTGATGTGTTGTTGCCAGTTTGTTAGGATATAAGGAATTTCTTTTTCTTGACAATTAAATGTATTCCTTGCTTAATTTCTTTCTCAACTTTTTCTCTGAACTGGGAGACTATGCCTGGGACCTGCATGGGCTAATGTTTTGGTGAGGGTGGAGGGGGAAGAGAAAAAGAACAAGGTACCCACTGAGACTTGGGTTGTGACCTTATAACCAGCATCAACCAGAAGCAATTATTGAAACTGATGCCACTGCTGTGGAAGTAACAGAGGCAGTGCGAGCACCGTCTGTAGCACCTGCTTCAGTTTCAGAAGTTAGGCTCCAGCATCTCCAGTCCCTCTTTGGACCTTCTAAGATGGAAGTTAAACTCTGGTGCCCATGTCTCTGATGTTAAGCTTAATCCATGGCCATATATTACCATCAGCCACTGCTGCAAATCCGGTAGTCCCATCAGCAGGCATGCTCATGGGAACCTGTGAAAAGCAAGTTGTCATGTTGTGTTCAAATTGTAGGTGCTTCGAGGTGGAGTGATAGCTACACAATTCCCCTTAGACAAGTGATGTTTTTCTACCCATCCTGTGCAAAGCTGAACCTCATTTACTACGTTTGATTTCTGGTGAACATGAGTATCTTTACTGACTGAATTATATCCAACGCTCAATCTGCAGAGTGTTTTTATCTTCTGGAATGTAGCGAAGAATTTGTTTTGATAAATTTTGATAAAAATTTGACAAATTTTATAGCTAGATTAATGCCATAAAAAATGTAGGAGTCGGTGTGTCTCTGGGCGAAAGCCTCGGCTCTGTATCAAATTAATGATCTGTTACTAAACTTTTGAAAAGCACAATAACCTTAAAAGTAATTTCTGGGTAATGATTGGAAAACTCCTGGGTACTCTGTAAGTCCTTTCGTCCCTTGTTAATACCTCATTTTGATTGTTGCATTTTTAATATTTGGATTAAGACAGCGACAAGCTCTGATCAGTTCTGTTGAATGCATGAACATCTGTTTTTTGTTGTGATTTAGTGTTGTTTGCTGTTGGCTGGGGATGAAAGGAGAGATCAAATGGTTTGAAGTTGGCTTTTTTTGTTTTTCAAAGTTGCCTTTGTTCGTAAGGTACATCCCAGGAACTGAGCAGCAATTCTAATTGTGACTGACAAGCAATGATGGGAAGGAGGAAAACATGGGTGGTGATGCATTAACTGTGCTAGCTCAGCAGTGAGAGGAAAAAAAAAAAAATCTTACCATTGCTCCCTAAAATTGTCCATGCTTTACCTAATGGAGAGATGAGGTTGCAAAAAGAAGGTACTTCATTAGGTACTGAACAATCTGAGTACGCTGCGTGCAGATTCGAGACCTGCTGCTTGCCCAGAAACTGAAAAGTATTTGGCGTCTGCATCCTGATGTCCCAAGGGATAGGACAGAGTTTCTCTGACCTGTGCCAGCTTGAAGTGGTAAAAAGTAAAACCCCTGTGCCTGTGGATTGCAATCTGAACAGAAGCCAACATCCTTTTAACAGGTTGCAGTTTGTAGACTTCCTCCCTTGCCTCTCCTCTCTGAATATTTTGGGATTTCATATAGTAACTTGATGGTTATTACCTTGTGCCATTAAACAATAATGTCAAGGAAAGGCCGTTCCGCCCTATGTTTTTAATGATAGATGTTTGAAGATGAATAGCTGGCAAGCTTCAGTGTCTAGGGAGAACTTGGAAAGCTCAGGGTATAGAAGTATGCGATTAAATCATCTGAAAGTATGTACAATTGATTGCTTGCTCTGTGAGTGAAGTACTTGTGCCAGCCTGATGAATATTGTTTCATGCAATGTGCTGTATGCAGCTGGTTAAAGGTCTCTTTAAATACTTCCCGCATCTCTCATGCTGGTTGGAGGGACTGTGCTGTCAGCTCTGGAGAATGGAGAGATCAGTCTCTGCTACACCTGCTCTGAACAAATACTCTTTTAAATGAAAACACCTCTTCTGTGTTTAAAGTTAGGCAAGAAAAATCTGCCCTACTGTAAAAGGAAGTGTGCCCGAACCTCCGCTGGGCAGAGAGGAGATGATACCACTTCCAAAGGATGAGCCAGAAAATGTCTTAAATGTTTTTGTAAGAATGGATGACTTTGCCCTCCAGGAGTGTCTCTCTTACCACTCTGCAGAGAAAGTGTCAGGATGACCAACTTAAATTCCTGAAATTTAACTTAATTTCTGAGAGATGAAGCCTACCGTCAGTGAATAACAACCTTCCTGGACGCAGAATAATTTCACTTCAAAACTAGACTCTAGGAGAGGAGACAATAAGTACACCATGTCCCGAAGTCTTGAAGCCGGGGGTTTGCTGCCAGAGTCCTGCATGATGCAGAGTCTGGTGTCTGCACGCTCAATCTGCTCATCACTCCTCATCAAGGAGGTTGCTTCTGTGGTCTGGTTGCTAAAAGTCGTGTTGGTCTCAGGTTGTTTTTTTTTTTCTTCTCATGCTTAAGGAGATTCTGACTTAACTTCGTATAATGTGTGTCTTGTTTTACTTAGGAAATTCTTAGCACTAAGATGATATTCAATCTAGGTGTTCACAAAAAAAAACACCAACCACCCTCTTTCCACTCCGCACGTGTCGTTGCACCATCCGCTGCTGAAATGACATAGCGCAATGCTGCTGCTGCTAAAAGAGAGGCATCAGTACGCTGTGTCCCAGCACAGCAAGCAGAGAACCTGGGGGAAGAATGGGATAGACATGCTGATGGTGTTACACAGGGATGAATGTGGTCTGCTTAGGCAGGAGGGAGGAATTTGCAGAGGCAAATAGCAATTACCACAATGGGAATAAGGCCAGGGCATCAGGATTAACATTAATGAAAAAATGCAATAGGATGGATCTTTAATGATTCTTGGGGTTAGGACCTTGGCTTTACATGTGATCTGACGAGTAACAGTTCCTGAAGCATGACACAAGATGGCTTTGCTTTAGTATTAAATGAAAAAAATGCTGCCCTGTTATTTTGTAAATAAAAAATTTCTGCTGGCTGTCCCTACACAGCAGAGTACTGGAAGGAATTCATTCACAAAATGAATTCCTGCCATACCTTCTTTGACATATTCTAGTACCTGCTGGGAGCAGGATGTAGATGGTGCCTTTGCTCTGTCCTGGGCTCACAGTTGTGCTGTGTTCTTACGGCAATGGTCCCTGTGGACCTGTTTCTAAATACTATAACGTGGCCAAATCTGGTCACAGTTGCACTTGCAGGTCTGTCATTCATTAGCCTTGGTCTGTCCATGCTCAGTGGCTGTAGAGATGCCTTTTACCACTGTATCATCAGTATAAAACCTAATTTGCTCCCACTGGCCACTGGTGACAGAGATGTAGCAGTTACATTGCACTGTACTGGAATCCTGCTGTTGCAAGTTTCCAGCCTTCTGTGGGGAAAAACAAGCTTGCTAAGGAGCTTATTTTTCACACAGGGAAGTTCCCATTTAATATCCTTGAGAAGGTAATGTGTAGAAGAGCCTTCTCTAAGCATTGGACTGCAAAACCTCCTCTATTGAAAGCTTCCATGGGCTTGATCAATTCATTTGTAACCTCTCTAAGCATGAATATAAATGTTGCTCACCTGATTAGCCTGTTTTATAGCACTTCAAAAGCCTTGATAAAAGTGGTCAATGCAATAAATACCTAATGAGCGCTGAGCCTCCTTCCTTGGCAAATAAATAAGTAAAGCAGAGCACAAACTCTAGGTAATGCTTTCAATCAATCAGCATAAATCCTTCTTTGGCTGCAAAAATGAAGCCTCGGATGATAAAATGCAGTGGCTTTGGATGTGCTACACTGATTATATTATTTCTTTTTCCTCACAGTAATATGGACAAACACAAGTCACTTTCTTTCCTCTTCCAGTTTAAATGTAGTTTGCCAGTAGTTTCACATCCTTTTCTAGTTTGTAGTACTTGCAATGTTGTTGTTTTAATATTTTAAAGGAATGTGGCATGCTGGTACAGAGTTTATTGGACTATATCACTTTCATGAGGTACAGTCAGTGATGGATAGGTCGAGACTCCAAAAAGGAAGCCTTTTATTTTTTTGTGGTCCTGTTGCAATTCCTTAACTCTCACACCCCCACAGCTGCTTACACAAGTGATCTTGTTGGTACTAGCAGGTTTATTCTTGAAACGTATAGTAAAAGGAAGAATATACCGAAGTGTCATGACAGAGGATGCTGTCTTGACAATTGCTGTAAGAAAATATTTGAGACAATGCTGGAGAATGAAGAGGATGCCTTAATGTTCATCATCCCTCTGATCATGTCTTAGCACAGCTAGGAAAGACCACTATGGTGCAGATAATCTGGAAGCAATAAAGGGTTCTCAGCATGGTACATGATAGGTGATCTATGTTACCTCCCATTCCATGTATTGACATTCTCTGGTCATTGCACTGTGCATTGATGCATTTTTGTTCTTTCATAACAGCTCAGGCTTTGTTTTGCCAATTGATGGGGTCAACAGAAAGGACACAGACACCAAGTTAAAAAGATAAGCTTATTTTAATTTAGTTTAAAGCAACATAAAGGATAAGCAAGATGATGCACCCTAATTATTACTACATAGGGTTAACTATAGTGATTAAGAAAGATACATCATCACCAATTGCCCTGATACTTTACCATCATCCAGACCTGTGCTTCAGCTGTGGAGCCCCGTCACGGCGAACGATCAGAGAACTGTTCCTGGCAATTGGGAAGCCCTACGCAGTGCGTTCCCTCATAGGTGAGGTCTCTGTCTTTGCTGTGAGAGGGTCCTGCTTATATACAGTTTAACAAACAAATCTATACGACGAAATGCACAGAAACATCTGGTGGATTGGCTCGCCTCACTCGTGCATATCCTGGATCTGGCCAGGATCCCATGCGCCTCCGAGGAGTTCCTGTTGCCTGGCTTAGGTTTAAAAGTTTCTATTCCTATCTTTTACAGTTTCCAGGGGTTGTTCCCATGGCCATATTTCATGCCGATATGATGGTGGTCTGGAGGGTCATTCAGAAGTCAACTTTGGTTCGAGGCCTATGGTTTAGGCCTTTTTATGTCAGACTTACGGATGATTTATTGAAATCTTGTATGTATTACAATTAAACCACCCTAAAAGTGGCTGTGACTATTTCTGCTTGTGTTCTGAAGGATCTGCTGAGTTTGTCCAGCTGTTAAGAACTCTAGCAACGAGAGGAAAAAGATTTGGGATGGAAGACTGCAGTGCAAACAGAAAACTTAGGTTTTAAAGCATTTATTTTATGCATTGGTGTCTTTTTGCTTAGTTTTGTGCCAGTCTTTGACAAACACTGGGGATATTTGAGTAACTGCTTCCCTGTTGCCTAACTCATCTTTCTTGCTATTAATATTATGACATCTATTATTTTTGTGATTAAAACCCATGACAAATTGCAAAGCAGTGCATTGTATAAAAAGACTAGCCATTTTTTTTTCCTCCTTAATGGATGTAAAAGTAGTGCCCAAATTAATTATGTACATAATGGCTTTTGGGCCCAGTGACTTGGCCAACATCAGAAACATAAATCCTTCCCAACTTGGTTGTCCGTGTCAATGAGGCATTTAAAACTTGCAAGAATTAATTTTCTGGATTCACATAAGCCACTTCTGTTGAAGGCCACTATCTGCTAGTGACTGGATGCTCAGGGCAGTTCTTCCTGGAGGGGCAGACTTTTTAGTCAGAAAGACAGTTCTATTCAATACTTACCAAACATTTCCTTAAAAGAGTGTTATAGCCATTATGGGAGATTTGAAGACCCGAAGCCAGGGTGAGTGTGGCAAGAGCTGGGTTTGGTCTCCAGCCGTAATACACAAAGGAAGAACAACCCAGAGACTTGTGACTATCGTACCTGTTTTCTGAGGTCTGTCAGCAAACAACTCCGAAGGAAAGTGGGTTTTTTTGGCCAGAGCTTGGAAGGCATGATAGCAGGAGGAGAACAGGTCTCTGTCTCACACTCCTGGAGGATTCTGGCAGAGGTGGAGTCCTGCAACATGTGCCTTATCTGAACTCTCTGGCATGTGTGTTCTGAGTAAATGCGTTTATGTCTAGTAAACAAGCAAGTCCCAGAAGATGTTACAGCCCACCTTCGCAAGCTAATATCCAGCAACCCAGCATGGGCTGCTATCCCGACCAACAGCAGAGCAGGGTCACTCCCACAACAGAGGGAACTGAAATGTTAGTAAACGTATGGGAGTGATTTTCATTAAAGGTTTGGAGAATTAAACTTCTTGGGGGTGGAATAAGTAGGGAAAAAGCCATGCTAATGACAACCTCCCAGATCGTGGTCTGCAGACAGTCTGACAGTTGGCAGTAAGGATACGAGTGGTACGACACCTACTGAAAGGGTTAATGTAGTGTAGGAGTTCCTGCTGGAGGATGAGATGATAATTTAAGGACTTGCATACCCTTGATGTTCTCACTAATAAATCAGGTTTGAGCCACTGTTCCAGTTCTTGATGCTGTCCTTGGAAGAGGTTGTCATACATTGCTTAGGAGGGAGCGTAATGGTTTATGACTACAGCATCTGAAGTCCTCTCATGGAATGAGTTCCCAGGAGAATCCTAATCGTACAAAGCTAATATTGCTTAGCTAGTGATAATGTCATGCTGCCAAGCTGAGTTACATGGATTGCTGCAGCAAATGCCCAACTGATTCATTTTAATTCAGTGTAAACAGAAACGGTGTCAAGGATATATTGTAAATAAGAAATGGCTCTACATGTGAAGGCATTAGCGAGGGGCCGATGAGCCAAGATGGCATGACCACATTCCTCAGTCATGTCTGACAGTATTGCTGAGGTAACAGAGTGATTCGCAGCTCAGCTATGATATAATGAAGTAAGAGCTGAGAAAACCTGAGCAGAAGGAATTTCTCTCTAGAGGTGTGGGTTTAAAAAAAAAACACCAAACAAAACCACCAACAAAACAACAAAAAACCCAACAAATAACCCAAACAAAAAACAACTCCCCCCCCCCCCCCAAAAAAAAACCCCACCAAAAAAACTCAACCCAGCAAAAATCCACCAGTGAAGTGAGGTTCCTGAGGCTGATGGGAAAAACGGTCTTCCTCTAGTGATTTCACAGAGAGTTTTTGTCCTGATGCTACCCAGATTTAGAGAAGAAAGTTTGGTACTGCCGCCTTTAACCCATGGGGAGCTGAGACAGGCTGAAGGGAAGCACCACCCTGAAGGGAGCAGGGGGTGAAGCACCCTCTGCTCTGCTCTGCAAAACGCGCTCCTTTCTCTAACTGAGGGGGTTCATGGTCTATGGAGGCAGAGCCCAAGCACGGCCCTCCTCTGCTGCGGACACCTCGCTTGGCTTTGTTTATAGGGGTTAATTCTCCTACTGAATTAACCCATCAGCTAAATTATTTGCTGTAACCCCAGGGTACAGAGAGAAACAATTATCTGCAGGTTTGTATTACTGATGAAATCAGTTAACAAACTGCTGCTATTCCTGTAGCACGGAAGCCAGGCTTGTTTATAATTTACCACCCCCACCCCAAAAAAAGAAAAAAATCCAAATATATATGTAAATGTAGTGACTCACTTAAGCTCCTGTCAAGTTGCCAGTTCAACCTACTTACTGGGAGCAGATCTCTTTATCATCAGAACCTGGTTGCTCACTTTGGACTCAGTCCACAGACTTCCCTTTTTGCCTTTTAGGCTATACGTAAGCAGTTAATCACATTACAGGCAATAAATGACTCCAAGTTGCAGTAGGTCATCAGATTTTATTTTATTTTTTAGTAGGTTGTTGTTACTTTTCTTGCTCCATCCACTCTGATGTGAATATTCATGAGAATACTAAAAGTAGGCAAGTGAGAAGATGGCCCTGCTATTTATGTTTGAGGAAGAAACTGTAGCCTTGCTTTCATCATATTGACTTCTAGTAATTTGCATAGTGGACTGAAAACATTTAATTGCGTGGGTTATATGAAGAAAAGGATGGCTCTCTGGCTGGAATGCTGGGTTGGAGTTATGAGCGCTCTGTTCTGTGCCGTACACCTTGTTTGACCTGGGCAAGTCATTCTTCTTTATTTTTTCCACTTGTGCTAAACGGGGATAGTAATTACCCACTTCACAGAGGAGGGCATGTGGCTGAAATTAATTAATGTTTATCATGTACTTGGTTTCCCTGATGAGGTTTGTAGCTCTGTTGCTGAGGACAGTTATTTCTGGGTTTTGGCTTGTGTGTGTGGCATACAAAGGTTGGCTCCAGCAGAAGGGGTGGTAAGATGCAGTCTTAAGAAAAAAATTCCTTGGCACTTATATAAATGCAATTAATTGCTAAAGATTTTAATGCAGCTGGTACTGGCTTTGCGACTGGAACGTAATTGCTCTGTAGAATGCAAGAAGGTAAATAAGAAGGTAGAAGGCTTATGATGGTTTTTAATGGGAGGGGTAAAAAAAAAATTGGCCCTCCAGGATAGCCCTTGGAGAAAAGACATCTTTAGGATGCTGAACACAGCTCACCTGAAACCTTGTGGATAGGAGTGACTGAAAAATCCGGTCAACTGATTGACTTCAGTGATAACTTGTTGAAAGAAACTGAAACCTTGGTGGAGCCTCAAATGCTTATTTTACAGTATGCTAGTATGTGGAAAATGTTATAAATCATATCAATAGATGTGCTAAAAATCATATAAATAGATATATAACAAACACATATCTTGGTGTAATGTTCAGAGGATTTTTTTTTTTGCTGGATTTCTGTACCATCTGTAATCTTTGCCAAACTACTTTCTATCAATTACAGAAATCCAGTGAAACCTAATAAGATGCTCCAGCCTTCAGAATGTTTGCTGGAAAGCGAATTTATGCAAATCCGCTCAGGAGCAAGATCTTGGTGAAAAACATGTTGTGGTGAATGAGTTGCCTCACGATGTCGAACAGAACTTCTGTGTGCGAGGGGTGTGCTGACAGCAAACCTTCGCAGGCAATTGTGCATCGCAAACAGCAATACTTGGGTTTAGCAGAGGGTCAGGGTAAGCAGAGGCTTAAATCTTGTCAGTGCAAGGGAAGCTGCCCTTGGAATTAAGCATATTTTTATGCAGTTTTGTCAGATTGGGATGATCCCAAGGAGATGTTCAGTGTAAAGAATGTGTTTAAGTGCTTTGCTGAATCCAGGCCATAATGGCCAAGATCTTCACCTTTCGTTGGTATGATGGGTAGCATCTACCGGGTGAATTACTACTCCTCTGCTTGAAACACTGAGATGTTGAGCCAGCCTTAACTGTAACACAGACTTTCAGATGGGTACTCTAGCATTTTCCGTAGAGTCCCTTTGACGTTGGCAGTGAATCCGGCTTAATTTATCTACCCAAGGAGGGCTTCAGAGAACTCTTGTTTTCTCATCCTGGAGTGAGTTTTCATTTTCTAACAACTTCTCCCTGAATTTTGACTCTGATTAGCTGCGTGCCTGCATTTTAATAAATGATCTTAAAGAGCTCCTTTCCGTCTTCCCCCAGCACTTAATTACAATGTGTAAATACGCACACAGCCCTATTACTGATGTTAATCCCAGTGCTGATAAAGCTGGATAGGAGAGAATAGAAATGAATTGGAATAAGGATAAGCACAGGTCTTTCATTAGCCCAACTAAAAGTAATCACAGATCTCTTGCTGGTAATATACATCTTCCAGATAGAGTACTAATTACTTCTGGCAGTGCTGTGCTACATCATAGAGATAACTTTATTGTAATCCTGCAGCGATCTAATGCTTTCACATACCAGTTGCTGATTTTCCCCCTTTCTCTCCTTGATAATGTGACCTTACAGATTACAAACCTTCAAACTACACCTTGTAGTGTCAAGGTTGAGGAAATCTGACAAGCTTTTTTATTTTTTTTCCCCCCTCCAAGTTTTCCTCCAATGTTTGCTATAAAGTAAAGGTGTACAGAATTCAGGGAAATAAACTTGTACGTTACATGTGCCCAGAGTAATGTTTTATGCAGCATCCAGTATGGCTGCAAATGTGTCATTGCTAGATAAATCAGCTAGTCCTTTCTGCTCAAGGAACCTGAAATGCTTCCTTGTATGTTTTGTGTTACCTATGTATTATGGCTAGTCTTTTCAAATTGTGGTACCTAAAATTAAGCTTTTATGTCCAAAGTTAGGGCCAGGCTCTCATCCCCCAAGTCCTTTTCAAGGGATACTAAACTCCAGAAATAAAACCCTTATGTACTTTTAATTAGTAGAATCAAATTCTGCTTGAAACCATTAAAAGAGTTGCTGGGATGTGGCCCATAAGAACCTGTGGAAATTGTCTGTTTTTTGTGGTGTGTGGTTTTTGGTGGTGTTTTTTTTTGTTTGTTTGTTGTTTTGTTTTTTAAAGCAGTGGGAGTTCCACCTAGAGATGCAGCTGTATGGGTAACTTGATATTTTTGTTTAGCCATCTTAAAGGCAAACATCAGGGAGAAGGGAATTGTATGGGTTGACAGAGAAAGGCAATTAGGGACGTTAAAAGGCTGAAATGTTCTCCCCTCAAAATACTTGATATCCAGTTAAATTATTTTGTTTGAGATGGATCACCAGACTCGGTGTGAAGTATTTACCATCAATGTGTTAATTAGCAAAACTGAAGGAGCTTTCAAGCCAAAAAAGTCATTCTTATTATTAAAAAAAAAATCAACATATGCCATTTTCACGAATCCTTCCTATATTTTTGGTATTTTTTGAATACAAAAAGAGCAAACACTTCAACTGAAAATGGATCAATAAAATCACTTCTTGTCACTGCATGTTTGGGTGAAAAAGCATTATCAATAAAAAATTTTCCAGCTTGTACTGACAGCCCGGTTCAGAGTCCTTTAGAATACATGTCAGTCAGAACTAGCTTAGAAATACCAGAGGTAACCAGGTAAGCAAGTGCAGCTGTATGGTGTAGAGCTATAAGCTTTGTGGATGCGCTCGTCCCAGTACCATGTTGTGTTTTTGTCTCATTGCCTCACCTCCAGCTGGTCACCTTCATACCACACCAGTTTCTGACTATGGAGATATTGTGAGCTTTGAGAATCTGAATGGTCCTTACGGTGTTGAGGGTACTGTGTTGTGTGCTGTGCCAAATCCAGGCAGCACAGGGTTTTGCCACCTGGGGAATACTTGTGTTCATGTTATTTTTTCCTTCTCGAGATGTTAATTCCCACCTCTGTTGCGAAAGCAGTTGTTACGCTATTAGTGAGAAACACATTTTGAGTAACGTATTTTTGCCTGCGGATAAAAGCCCTTTCTGTGAGTTTGTGTGAATGATTTCTGTAAGTACTTGTGTGTGTGCAGATAAAGAAGTTGCCAGAACAGGAGGCTGAAGAGTATGTGCTGAGATGTAGCGTGTGAAAATCTCCCAGAGACTGACAAAGTCCGGAGATGAGTGGTCCGTTCTCATTTACAGCTTAATAAAAGGTGTTGAAGGAGATACTGGTTCTCATTTGCTGCCCCAGCTCCATGCTGTATTGGGGAAAAACAATTCTTTTATAAGAGCTTGACCAAATTTTTTTTTTTTTTATATGTCCACAACCTGTTTAGCCTTTCTTCCTGTGTGATGTGGTCTCATGTGTGCTTGCATTAGACTTTCACTGTTTCATAGACCTGTCTTCCTTTTCTTACTGCAACAAAATACTTTATTGTGGTTTCCTGAAAGCACAGCAGGGCTCGGTTGCACGACTGCTGCTTGGTCGTAGCATCACACTGAGTCTTGGCTGCTTGCTTTAAATAAAATAGTGCCTGGTATTTTATTCTTGTTCCAAATCAAAACAAACAATTTGGAGGGATTTGCATCTAGTTTGTAAACAATTTACTTCAATTACAGTTTATCACAGCAGTTACAAAACTTGCACACCGGAATGCAATGTAATGAATTATTAAAGACATCAGTCTTATTCTATAATAAACATGAACCTGTAAGTATCAAGAACCGATAGAAAAATCATAAAAGCTGACTTGTATTTTAACAAATACGAAGAATTCAATATGAGATTCTGTCCGTGCAGTTAGTTTCTGTTGTAACAACTTAGTCCAGAAGAAACATTTCTGAAAAAGTATGGGGTTTTTAACTTATTTACATAGCGCTGTATTAGAAGGTCTAGAAATTGTCTATTCCAATTCTTATGAAAAACTTTAGGACTTTTCACATAAAGCACATTACAAACTGTGTTGCTTCTCTTCTGGCAAGGGCGATAATAACATCAGTAGGTGAGGTGTGAGCTTGCAAAGAAACAGTTGTGCAGAAAATAAAAAGCTGGTTACCTATTCAACAAAGCTACATAACTACAGAAACATAGTTTTCTACTGTGAGACCTGGGGATGATTCGGCTGTAAGGTGGGGGTTGGAACATCTGGCCTGAGATTTCCGGTTCGCAGTGAAGCTTCTGAGCTTGCTTACCCATGGGCAAGTCAATTATGGCAAATAACTGAGGGCAGTTAGATAACGTGCTACCTTGCACTACGGTGTCTAAAAGGAAATGGGGAGTAGATGGCAGAGGCATGTCCACCTTGCAAGTCGTGGGCTGAATAGGCAGCTCTATGATATCCTCTCCTGCATCTTTTCATGCCTGGCAGCACCCCAAAACAGCAGCACTGCCACATTCCTTTACATGAAATAGCCAAAGGTTGGAGGAGACTTATGAAGTAGAACCCAAACTGAGCACTGCTAATGCACATGTGAAAATATATTTGGCTACAAAGATGATATGGACATGTCTGTCTTTCTGTGAGACTATGAAGTATAAGGTCTCTTCTGAGAATCACAGGCCTGCGTTTTAACTGCCGCTGCATTTCAAACTAAGGATTTAGTAGAATCTCCCACGTGAGACTTATAATGCTTTGCTGGCTAATGGAAATAATTCATCTAGCTGTCTTAACGTGCAAATGATGAGGCTCGGGTAATGAGAGTACCCTGTTTGGAGAGGATGACAGAAACTGGGGATTGGAAGTGCAAGTCATCATTGATTTTGTATAGCTGATTTTTATTTCCATTGCTTAAATTTGAGACTACAAGGCTGCCTAAAAATAACATTCTTGTGTTTCTCCAAGCGCCCTGTGAATGATGCTGAGGGTCTGAAGATAGTTTGCTTCCTACAGACAGTAGCATTCTCAAAACTTGCTTTCGGAAGAAGAGGGGGCTCTGGCACTGCTGTACAGATTCTGAGGTGATTTCAGTCTAAACTAGGAAGAAAAATTACTTTTGATATCTGATTTTAGGACTGTGATAAGTCTTGTGTCTGCTTTACAGGCCAAGAGCTAATAAATGTCAAAGTTATAGCCAGTGAAAATATCATGGAATGAAACACAAAGAAATAGTCCACAAATATAGTTTAATTTTCTGTTTGATGTTGCTGCCCCCTGTTTTCCTTGAACACCAGCACTTAAAAACTCTTCATCTCACCTTATCTTTTTCGTGATGCCTGACGAGTTCAAAGTCACCTAGGAGATATGATGTGCTGAGTTCTTATTCACTTTATATTTTTACATGGACACCTTCATCCTTTTGTTTCAAGATATCTAAAGCTATATCCCTTCAAAAAAGGGGGGGAGGAAAGACTGACTAGATTTGATTATTTATTTATTTATTTTTTTTTCTTTGAGAAACAAATTTCTGGGACCTCATTCCTTCATTCCCTTAGAAAGAAAGACAACAGCCACCAATAGAAGGTGACTCATAAGTGGAAATGACAGGCCTGCAGATGCTAGATTTGGAGAGAAAAAAAAAAAAAAAAAGGTCTTACAGTTGGAATGAAAGGTGAACCTATTTTTTTCATGTAGCTCGCTTTATTTCTTTAGTACCCTGCGTAAAATGAGATGATTTGTCTTGTAAGTAGAAAGCAAAGGATAAATAACACAGTTTCTGATTTAACACATTAGGATGGGTTCTGCAGTCATAAATGTTTTTAATTGCCTGATTCACTAGTGAGAATGAGGGACTTGAAATCCTGCTGAGGGTCTGGGTCTCTCTGTTACTGTGGTGGTTGGAATAACTAATGATACCTTGAAATAGACGGCTGTTTGAAATGTTAAGAATTAGCTCAGAGGAGCAGCGTTCGTGAACCCCTTGCTGCAGGGGATTTCACTGTGTGTTTTCATGTTTTGTTGGTTTGGGGTTTTATCTAGAGGGGGAGGAGGGAAGGATGGAGTGCAGTTCTAAAGAAAACGGATAAGTGGAGAAAACAGCTGTTTGGAGATTTTTAAAGCTGTTGAATAATTCAATTTGATTTTCTCTGGGAATAGTGAATGAGACTGTGCCTTTTTAATGTAAAAATAGACAAGTTCAGTTGAGATTGAACAGCGCACTTGAAGGGAACTTAGATTGCTTATTTCTATTCTAGCCAAATCATCAGCATTTAAAAACAATTTAAGAACCTGCAGTCATAATAGTCTATTTACTTAAGAAGAAAAAAAGAAATTAAATATGGCATTTTGTTTAGTAAGTAGAAAGTGTTTTATTTAATTGCAGAGCAATTGCCCTCAGTCTAGAGACTGCTGATAGGGCACTCACATAACTGAGGCTGTAAGTGTATGCTAAAAGTCCTTTGTGTATGTAGAAATGTTTATATATTGTACTAGTGAAGTACTCTCTAAACACATATGGCTGTGACAACACATGGATTTGCACTGCAGGGATGGAAGTAGCGCTGCTGTCCCTTGACCAAGTTTGACCAACACAATCAATATCGCTGTTAAGTGCTTCCTTGGGGACCTCTGTCCATGCAGGGTCACATTGCTGCTCAGTGTAGGCAGGGAAGCAGAAAGATAAACATATCTGACACTCTGGATTAGATCTTAAGATAAACTGAGAAAAATAATATTTTTTTTCACTGCTATTTTTCCATCAAAATTCAGAACATATGAATGTCTTGATTTGCACCTAAAAAACCAACAGTCAGTTTGAATGGTTACACTTGCTTTTTGAAAGCTTTTCTTCTACTAGTTGCATGTGTGTGCCTTTTTTTTAAATTATTTTAATTTTCCTATGGCGGCTTTTGTTCCTCTTTGTACTCCATTTTCCTATATTTAACTTTTCTACCAAATAATATTGGAAAGAGTTTGAGAAAGGCAAAACACAGTGAATAAAATTTTTCTATTTCCTGTAAGTGGTGAGACTCATTCGATATGAGATACAGATTTTTTGTTTCGTATCATCTTGAACTTCTTCCTGTCCCTTCCAAAAGAAAAACAACGAACCCACAACCCAACAAAAACCCCAAACAACCCTAAAACCCCTGAAATCTTTACTGTGAATTGTTGGTTGTACATATGGAAGGAAGAACTGTATTAATCAGCTTTGCTAGAATTGAAGCAGTAATTTGCTCCTGTATTAATGCAAACTGCTTGTCACCATGATGCTACATCCCCTTGCTATCTATACACTGCTTTTTTCAAAGTCCTTGAAGGCAGAAATCAGAACTTTGGTCCTCAGGAAGCGAAAAAGAAGAAAGTGAATTTGTTATTCAGCGAAGCAGCAGTATCTCTATGAACTGGAGAACGTGCATCTCCAGGAAAAAACATGGTCTGCTGCCCTTCCAGCTTACCGGTCTTTCAATACCAGCCATTAAAAGCTTTAGGGGCAAATTAAAAAAATAATAATAATTAGAAATGCAGATCACTGCATAAACAACGTGCTCATGCAGTGCCATGTCTAATTTGTACATGGAATTAGTGTAATTGCCAGTGCAAGCTGGGTAATTGGGTGTGGAAATTATGACCGTGGTTTCCTCATCTGCACAAGCAGCAATGAAAATCGGTTAAGCTTTATTTACTTAAAGTGGCCTTTTCCACAATAGCCTGTCCTTTAGTGCAGATGACAGCAGTGGGACCAATCACTCTTTGCTGTGGCAACACGTGTGTTCAGAAGTCCAACAATAGTGAATGCGGCCGGTCTGGAAAAGACACCTGAATATTGGAGAGGTTTTCCCCGAACCATTCAGTGCTGTTCAACCTGGAGCTGCTCTGTTCCTTCTGGATTTTTTGCGCGCATCTTCCCAATTAAGAGAGAGAAAGGCATTTTCTTGGGTAGCTCCAGCTTGTGTAACTTTTCACCTGTGAGTGATGTTGGTGTTTCAATGCTTCCTGTTGAACAAGAATGAAGACATCAGTGTGGTGCCGTTCTCCCACCTGGCAGTTCTTATAGAGACTCACCCTCCGAGGAGGAGCATGGCAGGGCTTTGCAGAGGCACTGGGGGTGATTACGGGGGTTTCCTGGGTGCAGGGGCTACGGGCTGCCCTTTGCGCCATCCCATGTCTCCAGCGCTGCTGCCTCCAGCCAGGGTGGGCTGTGCTTTGTGCTGCCGACGGCAAGGGTTGCGTTCAATCTGTGCCTTTCTCTCTGCTGGGCTCAGAGTTCCTTGTCACTGAACTAGTTTGACATGAGCAATCGCTTTGCTTTCTGCGTGCAGAGGGAGGAAGGAATAGGGAAAACTGGGAGGAAACAAACAACTCTTTGGCTCTGTGTTTGACTTCAGGGTGTCTGCCTTTTCCTAGCAAGACCGGTATCGGTGAACCGGAGTTATTGCCTCTTCATCTGTTTCTTCTTGAGCAAAATGTTCTGGTTCATTTCGTGCTGGTATTTTCTGCACCTTTTCAAACTGTGTTAGAAATTTCGCATGGAGCTAATAATAAATAACATGTTTTCTCTGTGAAGGAAATTAAAGCCAAAGGACCTGAGTTCTTTCTTTGGGAAATAATGTGACATTTTCTTTTTCAGCCTGGTTTTGCTTTAATCATCTCCTAAAATGCTTAACATTATTTTTTTTTTTTTTCTACTCAAGAAGAAACTGGTTTACAAAGAAGAAGGATAAGACAGTTTTTATGGAAAGATTTTACTAGTTTAACGACATGTCAGTCAGTTATAGCTGAGTAGTCTTTAATCTCTAGATCATTTGTGCAGTGATAATCCCTTTTAAAATGATAGGAAGCTCATTACTTAGAGCTGAATTTTATTTTGGGTTGTCACAAGTAAATCTGTAGAGCTGATACCTTTTTACACTGACTGTAATTTAGTCCAGAAAAAGGAGAGGCTGCTGTCTGGTAATGCTGCGTCTTGGTGTTACATCTTCACTATTAAAAAAACCCCCAAAAACATAAGGGAAATCACAGCTTTTTAGGTTCTTGAGACTTTTTCTGGATGAAGGATGTATATGTTTGCCTCTGCTTCATGAGATTTTTTTTTAAGTCATATTTTCTATGTTTTTAACACAAATGGGAAAGCAAGCTTTTTTTTAATTTCATGAAATGACACATAAGCCCCTGCTGTAATGTCAGGCAACTCTTTGTAGTACAGCAGATACTGCAAGACCCATGGTAAAATTGAGGGAGCTTTTCCACAGTGAAGGTATATACAGCGTTGCTTCTGCACTCACCCTCCACTGTGAGGTATGTGTTTTACGTGAGCGTGGTGCAAACAGTGTCAGTGTTGTCCTCTGCAAATTAGGATGTGGCTTTCATTAGGTTTTTCACAAATTTAATTGTACAAAGTTCAGTACTAAGAGAATTTCTTTCTGTGTTCCAGTTGGGGTGTAGCCTTCAAAGGTGTGCATTAAACTTTCTCTGCAGTGGAAAACAAAATAAGGGAAAGCCCTTGGAGAGCTGAGCTTCCTGCAGCTTATAAACTTTTTTCATGTCTCCTGGGCTTAGTGCAGTTTGAGGCTGAAGAGCACAGCCCTTGGGTACATCATCTCTTCCATTTGGGCTTTCCCAGTTGTGTCTTTTTCTTAGTGAGGCAAATCTTTCAGTGAAGGAAATTGGAGGCAATAATTCATGATGTTCTGCTGCTTTCCACTAGCTAAAGATCTGGTCTTCAGAGTGCATTACCGCGGTTGTAGGAATTTCTCAGAGTGTCCTGCCTTCCCTGAATGATATCCCCAACCAGTGGAAATTATCGGTGCTCCACTGGAAACCTATAGAGTGATACCAGTTTGTCTCCTACCTCTTTAATCTCTTTGGGGAATATGCACTGCTAGCGGTGCTTATGGTACAACACTGAGCTACTTGATTAACAGCAAGTCAAGGGTAAAGGCTAATAATCTACTTTTCCTACTGAGCTTTATGGAACAGGCAGCTGAGGATAAAGGTGGGAGGTGACGTGATGAGACTATTTTTCTTCCATAAGACCTATTTATTCAGTTGCTTGAGTAGCTCAAAGGCAAAAATATGGAAATACCATTCTCCCTGAGAACAGGTGTTGAGCAAGCAGCGGGGATTCTGGGGAAAAAATTGTATGCTCTTCCCTGGAGGCATCCGTGTCAAATGTAAAACATAAGTCAAAGGGAATGGAATGTAAAGCTTTGTTCCATACCCGTGTCTTGATAAATGGCTGACTCTAAGTGTAAGAAATTAGTTTAGTAGAAGGGTCATGGAACTGGTGACAGGGCTGAAAGTTTGTTAGAAATAATTCAGGAGGATTCTCTGTTCTATAAATGAATCCATGATATTTTTCTAGTGGTTTTGGGGGGTAATGGTTTGCAGGTGAGAGAGGAATGGAAGCTAAGTCCAGCTTTGGGGCAAAATTCAGATCTCTAAAATGCCTTCTTAGCTGAGGCCATGGGTAGATTGGTTTGCTATAGGATGAAATTTAAGGTTGAGTGGAGTAGAATTTGGGAATGTAATGCTGGAAAATCAGAAACGTGGTATAAGTTGGAAAGAGATATACTTATTTGTCTGGAGGTTTGCATTCAGAAATAGCGTTTCTTTTGTAGGAAAGGAGTATCTGAGGGTGGAGAAATAATTTTCAAACTGTTGAGTGCTTCTGAAATTAAATCGCTAAACCGATGCTGCAGTGTTTCCAGATTATCTGTGACTTCCTGCAGCTTCAAGTCCCTGGATCCCATGGCAGACTTTAAGGGATGAATCTTGCCTATAGAGCTTGGGAATCAATACTTCTGTGTTTGTAGGGTGCTGCAGTACTGGGTAACAGGTTTCCACCCAGCAACCTTTTGTTCTTGGTTTTGCCCTCTGTGGACAGAGGAAGTCATGAACTGGCTTGGCTTTTTCACTCCAAGATGACACCATGAAAACCCCAATCTTAAAAGACTTTATATATAGTAACTGAAAGTATCTCCCCCTTCATCCCTTGTGACAGTAAATGAGGAGGAGAAAGAGGAGAAATTAAGATGAAGGTCACCAGTCACTTGTGACTCCCATGCCTCTCCTTCACTTTCTTCGAAAGCCTTGAGGATATAGGCAGAAGGCAGCTTAGGTTTGTTATCCTTCAGATAATAGGATCTAAATCATACATCTTAGTGGGTTAATAAGATTTTTGTGCATTGGTTTGTAATATGCTTTGACTTCTCCCTCCTTTTGAGTTAGCTTCCTGCTAAAATGCGTGCCGGGAGAAAGAGATGTGAGGTGCAAGTTACCATCCTGCCCCTTAATTTTAAGGAATGAACTCTCTGCAGGAGATATGCATGTGCCTTTCTTCTTATTTTCTAACAAGGAGGCAGCTGAAATCTAGCAGAGTTCTCTTCCTGACAGACAGGAAGGACCCCAGGTCAGAATGTCTTGTAATCACAAAGTCTTGATTGTTTTATCCTTCTTTTATTCTGTTTTATCCTCCTCCTTTATCCCCCTCATCCTTCCTTGCATTGCTCAGAGCCCTGGATGGACGCAGCTCCTTTCTCATTGCTTGGTGGCAATCCTCCACCTGTTCCACCAGATCTAAGGTTTCCCCCCATTCCCCTCCAGCGTGGTTAAAAAATGTAGCAAGACAAATACAAGACTGAGTTTGCAGGGGAGGGAAAGGTGTAGAGAGCAATGAAAGAATAAAGAATATTCTTTTTAAAGAATAAAAATCTTGGGATATTTGGTATTATTTTTCTTTTTTTAACTTGAGGTGACTGTCATTTTGGCCACAGTGCTGCTGAAAGTATCGGGCCTAATACCTTCCCTAAAGATATTTAGCATTAATATGTCCTAACTTATATAGTAGTTATAAATAGTATGGCCCGTTAAAAGGTGGAATCATTCGTTTGTGTCTGACTCCTTCCCAAAGGCATAGGAATGTGAGCTGAATGTGCTTTGAACCCTGTGGGGGAAAATACCGGGTACAGTCTTCCTATATGGAGGGTGTAGTTTAATACAAACAGCTGTCGTCGCGCTTCAGCCAGCGGTGAGCCTGCAGCTGGCGCAGACAACCTGTGAGCTGGTTCACGGGCAGCTGATTTCGTCTTTTGACTCGGAGGCTCAGTAACAGTTTTTCTGTCCTGCACGGTTCTATCTTTCTTCCAGTCCTGTTATGCTCTTCAGCATTTTCTTTATGTGTGTGGCTGTGCTCTAAATAAGATCAAGAGAATGAGAATGATCTAACAATTTTTTTCTGGAGGAATTTTCCCTTATCGCATGGATATGTCTCCTTATCACAATACTGATTTCAGGCTTCTCAGATGATGGACCATGAATGCTATCTTGTGACCAGGCACACTTGCGTTATTTTGACGTAATAGATACAATTTTAGTTTTTCTATGGGGATGTGACTATACAGCTTCATTTTAAGGTTTGTGTGATCTGCTTCTTCAGGAAGTTTGCATCAGTGCTGCAGGTCACCAGATGTTCTCAGTTTCCCAAAGTATTGTTTTGCCAGCACTAATTCCATGGGGATCTCAGGTGGGAATGCAGTGGTAGGTCCCACTCAGTGGGTGCAGCTTTCTGAAGTACAGACTGTAGACATTGCTGTTATCAATGCGTGTGCTCGTTACTAGGTTTGCCTCAACTGGCTGTCAGCATTGATGATGCCAATGGGTTCATCTGTAGCTGGTGGCTGTAAATTGGGTGGAGGGGAAAGGGGAAAGAGGAAAAAGGAACAACTTGTAGTTCATGTTCTAGTGACAGGGTGTTTTTCTCAAAAGAACTGGGAGAAGGAATTTAATTTAACTATATCTTACTTCCTTTAACAAGTTGTTTTTGACTAAGTCCTCCTCTCTTTGCTAAAATACAACAGTTTTCTTTCTGACAGCATCAACCTGTTCTACAGATGTAGAGCCCCAGTGAGAATAGACCTTTAATGGGAATTTATACCCCAAGTCTGAAATGTGCATTTTATATCTGTTATGATCCCTGGGTGCCTGTTAAGGGATTACTTAGATCTTACCGTCCTAAGTTTCTTTCCATAAACAAATGAAACCTTTGAGTCTGAGGTTCAAGGAATACGCTTGGATGAAGCAGGGTTTAACAGCTCTTTGGGGAGAAAGAGATAAGGTGGGAAAGTGAAGAATTGATGACCTATTAACTGTTTCAATTTCCCACCTTGAATTATCGACAACATGTGACATTACAACCTTACAAATTACTGTCTATAAACAGCTCAGAAAATATGACCTTTGCATTACAATTGGTCTCAAGACGCCTTCCAGCTTACTGCAAACAGCTGCTGCTGGCATATTTTGTTGCAGCTGGAGTGGGTGAAAGAATGCAAGGAACTGAAGAACTTTTGCTGAATAATCAGACAAGTCTCAGATGACAAAATGTACTAGGTGATGGCTGAAATGTCTCTCTTTGAGACTGGGCTCACTCCTCTGGAGTTTTGGGATCATCTAATTTTCTGTAATGAAGCCATCCAGTTAGTAAAGGTTAGTTGTCCTTATGTTCTGGCCTGTCTCTAGAGCAAGTGGTGATCCTGTTCGTAGCTGCTAGAAAGCCCTATGTTGCTCTAAATCCTCCCACTTCCTTGACTGTGGTGACCAGTGAGTAAAAGCTGAATGGATGGTTTGTCTCACTTGTTTATGGCAAACCAAGTGCAGTAAATTCTGGCTTTGTTTTGTCGTTCATGTGATTATCCACAAACTAAAGTGTTTTTCTGAATTTGACCCTGAGATTTCTGCTGATTTGGGAGAAGCAGAGAACACAAGGACTTGATTTTGCATCTTTTCTTCTTGGCACTATTGAGGAGTAACAAGTGACCAAATTAGTGTTGGCGGCCGGAGAGCACATAAAGCACTTTCTGAATCCCAGGCCTGAGCTAATTTAACTCCATTAACAAAGGATTTCCATAAGATAAGACCTACCATGTTTGTCTATGATGCACTTTATTGTCATTTGTTAGTGTAAGATGTGTAGGGAGTGCTATAAAAGTGTTTACAGGTATTTGGAAGAATAGGTGTCCCCAACACAGTGTAACAAACAACTGTACTGAATAAAAATCATCTTTGCACCAAGCTTGCTTGTTTTTCTAGTTTCTGGGAGACATACCTCGTATGTTAGTATAGTGTTGTTCATCACTGAAGATCAGTCAGAAAAGTGTATGTCCCCATCTGTGTTGATGCAAAAAACCAGTAGAATTACAGGAAGGGCAATAGAAAGCTTGAATTTGACTCGTGGCCTGTTAAGAGGTAGACAGGGTGGAAGCTGTGATTTAAAGTTATAGCAGGTCAGGACCTTATGAAGTCCATCTCTTCATGCATTAGAGGACAGGGAAGAATCATTTCAAGAGTGAAGACCCAGGAGTTCATCAGAGTAAGTGTTCCCTCCCTGCCTTCCATAACAAACTCTCTTAAACTTTGTATGCTTGATGTGTGCAATAAAACCATCCTACATCACAGAGCTGCTGTTAGGAGTGATCAATTAATGTTTTCAGGGCACTTTTGGGACCTAAAGATGAAAGGTACTTACGGTCATAAGTTTCACTACCCCTGCTGCCCCAGGATGGAAGTTTTACTTTAAAGATTCAATTTCTTCTCCGGGGTGAGAGGGAGGCGGTCTATTATTCAAGGGCATCATCCTTATCTCCGTTTTAGTTGCCTTGTGGCCATGCAACATCATTCAATAATTCTGTCAAGTGGTATCTTTGGCTTGTGACAGAGTGCTAAACAGTGATTTATTGCTTGAGTACACATTGCTTTCATGAAAGTGATTTGTTTAAACAACAGTAAAGTGCTAAATAAATTATTCATTGCATGCTAATTTCTCACTTTTATATTCTGTAGTGAGCTCCAGAATAAGCAATCTGGGTATTGTATATAGCACATGAATGCCTTTTTTTTTTCGGTTTTGTGTTCCCCTCCCTCCCAGTCTTCCCTCATGACACAGTTCCTTTCCCAAGGCAAGACCTCTAGTTTCAACTTTTCTCAATTTTGTTACCTTTTTGTGATAGCATTCCTCTTCATTCTTTCTTCAGAGGGGTGAATTATGTTCAAGTGGAGGCTTGGATTACTGGTTTGGGAAATCCTGTCTGTGTTTAGAGTTTATGGGTATTTCTAAATCCTTCAGAAACTTCTGGGTCTTAACCAGGAAGGTGTCACCGTAAATATAGCTTGCAAAGTAGGATCCTAATGGCTGAGTGGCCTGTTTTCATAAAGTCTCTTCTTGCATGCTCCCTCTTTTTCTGAGTGTGTTGTACGCGGCTCTTTTAGCTGCCAGTGGCTATGCTGGAGCACTAGTTCGCCCGCAAGATCAGGTGTCTGAGAAACTCCTCAGAAGCAGGTTTTTACTTGTAGATATGCAGGCTTGCCAAATTTGCTTCAGAAATGGCATCTCAGCACTTAAAATCTTTGTCCCTTGGCAAAGCCCAGAGCCTCCTGAATGTCTCTGAGGGTTTCAATAGCAAGCCCGAGCGCAGGCCCGGCACAGAACAGCGTCGTGCTTCTCTCCAATTGACCCTTTCACCCTTTCTGGGTGTCCACTCTAAATCACTGGCAGTAACTGCATGTTTAAGCAAGAGCTGCTGATTGACAGCGAATATAATAGGGTGTAAGAGTAGAAATTTCCTTCCAAGTAGTTTAGGGCTTCACTCTCCTCTGGTCTTAATTCTGAAATAATCCCCCAAAGGCCTATGTGGGTATTCAGTGAAATGAATAAATAGAAGACTTCATTTCCCTCTTGAAACATGCACAGAGCTCTCATGCTAATGGCTTTTAAGCATCAATGCAATTATAGTGTGTAATCGATTTTCTCTATACCAACTTTTGTCTTCTGAAATGGAACCTTGTCTCTTTCTTAACTGTTTGCCTTTGTATTAAAACATCTCAAGATGACAGGCAGTTTTTTTCCCTTATTTTTGTCCTCCTTCCCCTCTTTCCTGCCTACTTCTGACACTGGAAGAAAATCTATTATTACGTTTACTTTGGAACCTGAATATCTCTGCACTTTTTTTTTTCCCCTACAGTAATTTACTCCCTGGAATTCCCTTTACTTCTTTTACTTTATTGGGTTTTGGGTTTTTTTTGAGTTCATTAATCACATTTGGAGCTGCTCAGAAATATTTCTATGAAACGGATTCTCACTGAATGAAAGGTGAATTTGTGAAAGTGGATTTTAATGTTGGAAAAAGGGCTCAAACCAGGGAATTAATTCCCCTTCATAAGTTACTCAGCATGTCAGTGGCTAAGGTGTTTTTCTGTAATGTCATAGGCCTAGGTTTGGGTCCCTTTTTGGAGCCAGAGGAAGCATTAACGCAGTGTCTTGACCTTTGAGCTTTAGCTATTACAGAAACACAGTTTCCTTCTCTCTACTTTGGTGGTGGTAGTATTTTAAATTCTATTTAGACCATAACAAATTTCTGTTTCATCCTGATGACAAGAATGAAGTCTGAGGCTATCTTAAAAAGACTTGAGAGAGATGTCTCATTTTGCCTCTCTTTATTATGATTTGTATTGTAGTCTCCTCTAAAAGTTGTCACCATGCCAGGGACCCCTATAAGCAGAGTATAATAGAAACTGCCGTACATTTTGCTCTCCTGATTGAATTATACAAGACTGAAAAAGGAAATACTGGTATCCCTGTTTGGCAAACATTGAATTTCTTGTCTACAGGTGGTTTTTAGAGATGCCAAAAATATGAATAACTATAAACAGATTTAGACAAATTCATGAGGGCTAAAGCTACCTATAGTAGTTATAAGACCAAGATAATTGTTATACTTGGCCATATTCCCTCTCCAACAGTGGCTAAAATTGCACACTTGGGAAAACTTGCACAAACATTGTGCTAGATATATTTTTATTTAATTGACCTCATTGTGCATTTCTTCCCTGGATTTCTCCTGTCTCCCCTAGAACCGATGTTAAGTTTTCAGTATCCACAAAGTACAGTGGGAAGGAATTTCACAACACATGTGTATGTAGTATTTTGAACCTCCCTGTTTCACTTGCTTTCCTAGGTCTTGTATACTGAAAAAGAGTGAATAATCAATTCAGGACACTTATGACTTTACAGATAACTTTCATATCTCCTTTGCTGTCTCTTTCTTGTATCAAGAGTTTGAGTCATTTCTCATTAAAAAAAGGCCATTCCACGTCTTTGATCAATCTTGCTTGCTTTCTCTGATCCTTTTATTATTAGGCACAATACTGGCAATAGTTTTTGGATTAGGAAGAGTGTAATCTGATTGCTGAAAATTAATAAGGGGAAGAATCGCCCCCTACATGGACAATTTTTAACGCTTTCTCTCTATATGTCTGCTATTGCCTCCTGTCACAGATGGGATAGTGGCAATATCAGACCTTTTTTCTGTCCTTTGAAGGATGCAGAAAAATGAAGGGATTCTTACTTTGCAGATTCTTCATAACAAACACTGTGGTGAAATGGGGAGGGTGGCAGTCTAGCTGTGTGACCATGTGGCTGTCCTTCTCTATCATCACACTTTTCCTCTCTTCCTTTGCCTGCTGATATGTTTATATAACGAATCCTTTTGATCTGCAGTCCAGGTGGAAAGCAAATCACAAAGTCTTCATGTCTCCATAGTCCTTGGTACTTGCATAGTTGTTAGAGACCCTGATACTTGCTGACTGGTATAAAATTGCTAAATAATAATAATAATACGAAGAACAAGATTTGTACAAGTAATTTGCCGCAAATAATGAGTTCTCTAGAGTTTGTCTTTTTTTATTCATGAGCAGCCTGTAAAATTCTCGGTCATGAATTATTCAGACTTATTTGTGAATGTATTTGAAAACATTTCCTCACATAGCTGCCTCGCCAAATGGCTCATTGTCAATATTCCTGTGTTCTGGTTGTGTTCCCCCTTTTTTTTCCCAGTCCTAAAATTCTGTGCTGTGTTGGGAAGGGAGAGATGAAAAAGGGAACAGATAGGTGTTGCCCAGTTATTTCCAGTCTTTGACTGAATGGTGCATACTGTCAAACACTGCAGTCTAGCCTGAAAAACATGTTTTATTAACACATAATGCATAAGAAAGCTTCAAGTCCTTTAGCTTCCTGCTCAATTATAGAAGACCAACAAGGCTGTGAAACCTTAATTTAGCGCTTCTTTGTTATTGACTTATGTTCCTGCTAAGTAGGTGACGGGAAGGATCTCTAGAGTTTAATAAGGGATTCATGGATCACTGCACACTGAGGTGTACTTAAACTGTCTTGATTGTGGTTGGATATTTGTTTCTCTCTTCCCAGTTAGAAGGCAGTGTGACAGTTTCATCAGGAGAGTCCTGTAAAGGATAGTTACGCCATTACCATTTTTAACATAGCTGTATGTATTACAGTACATTATTAACAAAATATTGATATATTGAAGACTGCTTGTGTTCCGTGCAGTGTGAGACAGTCCCCATGCCAAAGCATTTACTGCTCAGAACAACAGAGCACCCAAACGGCACATGTGATGTTTTGAGTCCCAGATGCTCTGGATGTGTTGTGTGCTCCTCGATTGGGTGGAGAGCACCAAAGGAGAGGGAAGACTGTTGTAACTGCTCTTTTCTCGAATTGTGGCACATCCTGAAGATCAGGTCGTAGTGTAGAGTATGTAGCTGGCACATGACTGAAACTAGAAGCTTTCTGTCAGGTTATTAGTTCTAATACAGGACTAATGCTGGAGTTCCTGAAGACAGTCTCAGTTATACCAAGCTGGAAATGAGTATGCTCCTAAGGCTGTGGCTTGAGACAGAAAAATCTGTGGGGCTGGACAAGAAATTGGGACAGAGTAGCATCCTAAAGGCTTTCATTGGGTTGCAGGGGTGGCTGAGGGGTGCAAAATTCTTTTTTTCTTTTTCTTTTTTTTTTTTTTTTTCTGGGACTTCAGTGGTCAAAATAATGTCTGATCACCACCACACTAACAGTCTACAGAAGAAACTGGTTCCCAAACTGATTCAGAAAGCTGCCGTTAAGTGGCTTGCTGTCAGGTATTAAAAATATTTTATCAAATAAAACATTTGCAGCACTTTCAAATGGTTTCAACAAAATGTTGAGTAAGGACCAGCCTGTACACAAGTAACGCTGAGAGCTGATGGTGCGCAAGTCAAGAAACTGGGCCATTGACTAAACAGTTCTGTGGCTTATCCCAGGACAGCTGCAGTCCTGACTGGAACAGATGCAAACGTACACGCAAAGCATGGAAACCTGAAAACATTAAAGCGGAGGTGCTGTTTTGTGCTATCATAAGCAAAGGCCTGTTGCGATTTTGAAGTCAGCATTTGAATCCTGTAGGACCCATCTTTCCGGCACGGTTTTAGGTCAGTCTGGAGGTAACATTGTAAAAATCGGAGCCCAAGAGGTTCCAGTGAACACCTTTAAAAATTTGATTGTGTTCTTCTGTTTGAAAAATCTCTGTCACCATGGAGCTATAAAAGTTGTTTGTTTGAATTTAGTACCCTGTAGTGCTGTGTAAAGTGGAAAGCATTTGCAGAGGGGACCTGGGGGTAGTGGTGAGAGTGCAGCTGATAAAATGTATCCAAGATGAGAGCGCTGTTGGTATAAAGGAGATTGAGTTGGAACATCACAGGCCACTTTGTGTGCAGTGGGTCTTTAATAACAGTGATCAAACCTTAAACACAACAGTTGTTCCAGTCCATGTCCTTGTTTAGCCTAGCTTGAATAAGTATGGACACATTTTAAAATAGTGCTCATGTAGCGTTCCCAGGAATAAATTTGCAATTGTCAGTGAGTAGTGCACAGTGTTACAGATCCCTGACCCAGTGTGCAATGAGCTGCTTCAGTTACTGGTTTCTGTGTAGCTGGGGCAGAAGATAGCTCAGTGTGGGCTTGCTTGCTTTCTGGACATACATTGTTAGCATCAGACGAGTTACACAGCCACAGAGTGTCTCCTGTTGCTTCCTTCCCAATGTGTTCAGAACCTGATCAGCAGCGACGTGCGGACTTCTGTTCTCCACCTTCCTGGCCAGCTAGTTCAGCACTGTTTGAGAATAAATATTTTTTGCCTGGTGGGGAGAAAAGTCAGGTTAAAGGTAATCCTTGCATTACATTGGGACCTGGTGCCTCAGTAAAGGACGAGCTTTGGCCAATAGCCTGTGGGAACCTTGCTAGATTCATTTGTAGAGCAGTTGAAGACAAAGATTTAAGCCAGTGCTAAACCTGAATCAAAAGGGCAAAAGGAAAGGTGTGGTGAGGCAGCGTGGACCAGTTGAACATGAGCCAAGGTAGGTCTGGGAAAAATTTAGCCATGCTTACCCTAGAATTTCTCCCAATATAGCAAAGAGGGCCTAAACAGGCAAATTCTCAGAGCAGTCTCTTTGTCCAGCCACTGATTTCCATCTTGAAACCTATAGATAGGCCTTTACATCCCAAGTCTTAAAAAGCAATCACAGGTCAGGAGTGATTAACAAAGGGCATTTTCCTTGAAAATACTGTTTTGGTTTGAAGAAAAACATAATGGTGGCCAAGTTGCGAATACCCTCTCCTTCTTAGAATAGCCAATGGGGACTGGTTTCCTCTGGGAGACAGATGAGCCAGGTTTAAGTACCTCTTTTGTCAGTCTGTCTTTTCCCAGGTGAGCGTGCTAACCCACCAAGCCTTCTGTCTCTTTGTTGCCTGCTGGGGCTTTTCCACTTTGTGTAATTAACTCAAACAAAATATTTTTAGTGCTATACCTCATGGTTAGCGCACTCGCTGGGGCTGCGGTAAACCCGGGATCAAATAACATTTGCTCTGAGCTATCAATGCGGAAATAATGAAGTTTTCTCTTTCCTTCTCTTCCATACCTGCTATGGCAGAATAACCCACTTCAACTGCTGAGCCTAATGAAGAACAGACTTTCTGAAGCTTTGCATTTCTATGCAATAGAAAGGGTTATCTGTATTCACAGCAGAGCTGGCATAAGACTGGATTTTCAGCTCCTTTTCATTGTATCTCTAGTTTGCTTGTTCTTATCTTCTCGCTCTTGTTAGCTTGCATTGATTGGTAAGTGGTAAAGAAGGGAAAAAAACACACAGACCCAGCAAACAAAAACAAAGAAAGAAATAAAAAAAAGGTGAGAGAATATTTTTCATTTCATTACTGTGCTTCTTCACAGCCCCTGCTCTGACATTTAGAACAACATAATATGCATGTCTCTGTTCATTAGGTTCCTCAGAACTGCATAGTGACAGCAACAGAGAAAGGAAAAAAAAAGAAAAAAGAAAAAGAAACAATCTTAAACACGAACTAACCTTTGCAGGCTAAATAACAAAGAAATGAGAACAGCAAAGGAGAAATATGTTTTCTGAAAAAGTAAATATAACCAAAATCATGGCCTTGCATAGGTTATTCAAATATCATTACAAAGGGGAAAAGAGAATACTGAACTCTAGGGCAGAAATGACTAATTTTCTGCCTAATAACTAGTTTGTTTTGCACATATATGTTTGAGCAGATCTATTCCTAGTATTTGAACCACAGTAAATGACACAAGGAGACTGCTGAAACTAGAGATAGGCTTAAAGATATTTGGGAGCTGATACAGGGCCACAAAAATGAGAGAGCTTCCTATGGGAAAGCCCTTATGTGTTTTGGAAATAGCTCCACTTAGTGCAGATATCCTATCTAAGCTATTACCCAACAAACTGGTGCGTATAGAATCATAGAATCGTTAGAGCTGGAAAGGACATTAAAGATCATCTAGTTCAACCCCCCTGCCATGGGCAGGGACACCTCCCTCTAGACCAGGTTGCTCAAAGCCCCATCCAGCCTGGCCTGGAACACCTCCAGGGATGGGGCCTCCACAGCTTCTCTGGGCAACCTGTTCCAGTGCCTCACCACTCAGTAAAGAATTTCCTCCTAATATCTAATCTAAATCTACCCTCTTTCAGTTTAAAACTGTTATCCCTCATCATGTTGCTACGCTCCCTGATAAAGACCCCCTCCTTATCTTTCCTGTACTGGAAGGCTGCAATAAGGTCTCCCCTGGAGCCTCCTCTTCTCCAGGCTGAACACCCCGAACTCTCGCACTCTGTCTTCACAGAAGAGGTACTCCAGCCCTCTGATCATCTTCGTGGCCCTCCTGTGGACTCGCTCCAACAGGTCCATGTCCTCCTTATGTTGGGGGCTCCAGAGCTGGATGCAGTACTCCAGGTGGGGTCTCACGAGGGCAGAGTAGAGGGGCAGAATCACCTCCGTCGACCTGCTGGTCACGCTGCTTTTGATGCAGCCCAGGATGCGGTTGGCTTTCTGGGCTGTGAGCACATATTGCTGGCTCATGTTGAGCTTCTCATCAACCAACATCCCTAAGTCTTGCTCCTCGGGGCTGTTCTCAACCCATTCTCTGCCCAGCCTGTATTTGTGCTTGGGATTGCCCTGTCCCACATGCAGTACCTTGCACTTGGCCATGGATTATGTATGTTGCAGTGTGGTGTCAAATACAAATATTAGCTTGGAAATATTAAAAGTTAAGATTTTATCCTAAATTTACTAAGCCAGGATACAGCAATATTATTTAAAGTTCTAGATGCAGCTAGTCTGCAAATAGCATGCATATTTGAATGAGTCCAGGGATGCATCTGCAGAGGGATTGTTAAAGCTATATCAAAAAAAAGGAATCCAGCTGGGTTATTTCCCCCCCCATCAGTTCCAAGAACTACAGTACTCTAAGATTGTGTGGGTTTTACTGAAATTTCTGGAGGAAGAAAAAAGAACAAAAGAGGTGTTTCAGCTCTCTGAAAGTGAAATATTTTGATTTCTCATATTGGCACTTTTAATTTTTTGTCATTTCGTATTTTTGGGCAATGTCATTTTTTTTTTTTCCCTAAAGTGTGGAGATTAAAATTCTCAATGGAATTTTATTTCATATAAGTTTTGAAATTTTTGAATTTTGCTCAGTTGGAACAAGTAAAAAACTGAGTGATTTGTGAAAAATAATTCTCAGTCTACTTAGCATCAGTAATTACACACTACTAATCTTAGTATTCCATAAAATTAGCCTGATTCTAATTCTTGGGTTTGACAGATGGGGAAAAATGTTTCTTGATTCTTTATATGACCTTCCCAAGATTACACCACCCAGTGGCAAAGAAAGGGGGGAAAAAACCCACTGTTTTTCCTATTTACTCGCCCCAGTTTCTATGCCTGCTATCTTCAGGTCTGCTTGTAAAACTACCAGATGTCAAAATATTCATTAAGGGAAATATTCATTAGTCATTTACATCTCTGGTTCCTCTGGCAAGCAGAGGAGGAGAGGGCCAAGAGGAGACAACAAGGCTTGGAAAAAGATGTAAGCAACTGTCCAGCTGCTTTGCAGATCCAAGGGAGGCTCGAAGCCGAGGGGATGCACAACTCCCACATCGTATGGAAGGTCTCCAAGCAGGTCCCCACGCAGGCTGGTGCTGAACCTCATTGAGTTCACTGCTGCCTTTCATGGGGAGAACCTTCAGAAAGGTTTTATGCACACACCCCTTCCTCTTTCTTTTTCTCCCCCATCTTCATTTTTATTTATTTGTCAAGTAGGGGATTTATAGACCCGTTCAGAGGGTCCTGTGAGGGATGGCAGCAGCACAGTCCTGTATCTGGAGCAGACAGCTGCCCTGCCATCACCGATAAGCATTCCTGGGAGGGTGGAGATTGAAATTTAGTATTTATAAAGCCCTAATCGGCACAAGCCTTCGCAAAGCCTTTGTGCCCACTGCAGCTCCGCCTAACGCCTCAGCAGGCGGCTGGTACTTCACATGTTGGCTGCCTCTTCAAAGAGGGACCCTCCAGACTTAGAGGGAGGCACCTCCTGGACAGCAGTGGGGCTGTGTGTTTTGGGGGACAGAGGGGATATCTATGTCAGGGTGCCCTGGGGAGCAGATGAGGGATCATGGCAGTAGTGTGAACCGCCCTCATCATAGTGGGGGATGCGTGTTGTCTTCTGGGCCCCAAGCTGGGGCAGGAGTCACCGTGGAACTATTTGAGTTCCACTCAGTAGGTTGGGGTCACTGTAGATGAGTCCCCAGTTGCCACAGGGTGGGTGTTGCTGGAGAATAAGGTGGGGTTTGGGGTTGGTGGTCAGGGCACCCAGAGGGGCCTGGGGGTGGCTTGCTGCTGCGGGGCCGTGGGGCACAGCTGGCGGGAGAAAAATGTGAGGGATCCACTAAGGAAATGGGGATTGAGTTTCCTCCAGTCCTTTGCTTCTCTGCCAAATCGGTTGAAGTTGGCAATGTTATTGAGGGAGCAGAAGGATGTGTATTTGTGAGCCTCATTTCTTAGGAACTCAGACTGAAAATAATAATGTAGAGGTATATAGATCAGGGGTTTTGTCAGATGAGAAGTGTTGCGTCTCTTTAATTTATTGCAGTTTTAATGGGATAGAGAGGAGTATAAGATATACAACGACCTGGCAGGGAGAAATGCAAAATAAATTGGTAGCAATAGTAATAGTCTGGTAGTTTATGTCCCAAATGTAGGTCTTGTTAAAGGAGCCCATCATCTTGAAAGTCAGTAATATTTTTTTTTTTTTTTTCCCTTAAAGATATTAACAAAAGAGCAGGATGAAATGCTTTGCTGGAAATTCTTTTTGCTAAAATTGCTTTCCTCCCCCCAGTAAGATAATTGTATTCTAGATGTGTCTGTTTTGGCAGGAGGGAAAAGCTGTTTATCAAAAGAGCTAATAGAACTCCTAAACCTGGAAACAATTCCATTCTGGCTAAATCTAAACCTTTTCACTGAAGTCGTAGAAATCTTGGTTGTTAGAGACATTTGGAGGTCCCTAGTTCAACCTCTTACTCGAAGCAGGTTTATCACCAGCTATAGATTAGGTCAGCCATAACTTTATCTAGCCAGGTCTTTAAAGCCTCCAAGGATGGAGGCTTTACAGATGTTCTGGAGTAGCCTGTCCCCGTGTTAAACTCTTTTCCTTATGGAGATTTTTTCCTGATGTCCAGTCTGAGTCTCCCAGACCCAAACTGGTGATCATTTGCTTGTGTTATATCGTCTGCTACAACCAGAAAGAGTTTGACAGGAGACAGGCCAGTGGGTTATCTGTGCACCACAGCTGTGAAAAAGATCAGCGGTTTCAGTGCTTGTGAAACAGAGCAGAAAGTAATTGTGTTTTCTTCTGCATACAGCAGACCTCATCTTGTATCCTGAAACATTCTGTTTAGCATGTCAGCTCCTTCCCGCTGCACTCTGCCTCCTGGGGTTAAGGGAAGAACCTGTTGGCGATATCATGCAGAGGAGTTGAGCGAGAAAAGGTCTGATTGGCTCAACATACATCTCTGCAAATACTTTCCATGTCAGTTTAGGCAAATGCTTTTAACAATTCATTCAATTATGTTAAGCACCCATTAAAGGAATCCTAAGCCCTCCCTGGGGTCATTTCAGTTCTGTGACATTGTAATTGTTTGAGACTAACCATGATTTCTTCTTTTGCCTTCAGGTGATTCTAATTCTGACAAAGCTGTATGACTACAACCTGGGAAGCATCACAGAGAGCTCTCTTTGGAGGTATGGAGATAAATTGAGTTAATAATTACCACCTTACTTAAATAGGAAGAGCCTGATACAATTCTTTTATTGAATTTAATTGGATTTTTTTAAATGTGATGGAAGATTTGTAGCTAAAACCTCTCTCACTTCTGTTCTTTCACACTCAAGGACAGAGGCTGAAGTCTGATTGTCTTTGTTTCAGCTAGATAACGTACTTCATGGACATGCTATCATTTTTCTACTTTATCATCTTATTCAGAATCAAATCAACCAATTGGTTTATTTTTAGAACTCAACAGCCTTGAGTCCTTGTTTATAATGGAGGATCTCATGGCTGTCTACTGCACAAATGATCCTTATGAAAAGTCAGTACTACTAAGACTGAGGGAGTACCCATGAGCGAGTATTCAATGTCTCTTTATTCAGAACTGATAGAATTAGTACCAGATAATTGATTTCCACTTGTGTGATGTTGACTATGAGCCTGATTTATAGGGAATGCCTTGATACTTTCATGATTTCAAAGCGTATCATGCACTCTGTGAACCAAAGGAAAGAGTTGGGCCATGATCTATTTCTTAAGGCTGTTATTTGGATTCAGTGAAAGCAGATGATGCCGGTTTTTATCTCTCTGAAAAAAATGGATCTAAGGGGTGTTTACTTCACATGTGCCTAGTGGTACTTTTATGCCATGTAACGGGTGAAAGGGAGGTTTTCTGTGAAATTTTGGTGGGAAGTCTAGGGATTTTGTATGCAGGTCACTGATGGAGGTGGACAGGCCACTGTCTTGATACAAGAAAACTTTGGGTATTTGAAACTAAAACTTCTTGTCAGAATGAACTTGTTATTGATACACTTGTTGAGGAAAAGGTTTTTTTGTTTCCAAGGAAGAATTTTGTATCAGAAGTAGAACAAATAACCTCTCTGTTCAAGAAACTGTGCAGGGTTTTAAGAGAATGACAGAGGAGGGATTTGACATGGAGTGGATTCTGAAATCAGACTACCCACTGGCCTGAAGAAATAGGACAAAAAAACGTCACACCATATGGTGCGCACCATAGCAAAGGGCCTTTCAGGACTGTGGCTTGGGCAATGTTTTTCTGAAGGGGGTTTGGGCTAGATTATTTCACTTCTCAATGGTTTTGAGAAACAATATTCATAAATATAAAATAATTATTTTTATTTTCTCTTACTACTCTTAGTCATTTCACCCTGAGAAATATTAATCTCTGTTTCATCAGTCATTGAAGAAGGTATGGTGTTTCACTATGTGGAGACACATCCTTCCCCATTGCTGGCAGTGCTGAAAAATTACTTTACACATGTGATGCAGTGCAGGAGTGTGTTGAGGTACTGGTTTAGGACTGAAAGTAGGACGGCCACATTAGACTGGAAAACACATTTCTTGTTGAGATGTATGAACGTGGGCACAAAATTATGCTGATGACCTTATGCTGTTGTCTGTTTCAGAATTGTTTTTTTGGGGCATACCACGATGGCATAAATTTTACCCTGATTAAAAGAGAAGGGACTGTGAGGATTTTCCTGGAGGATGTACCAGAAGCTGGGGCTTTGGCAATGTAGCAGTCCTAGAGCTATTGAGTACAGTGCACTTTTCTGGACTTCAGACAGTCCTAATACCAGAATGTGATTAATAACATAGTAGTTGCCTGATTGTTTCCTCACTATCCTATTGCCCGAAAAGTGGTCTAAGAAAATATATCAACAGGATTGTCATATCTGAGGCTTCCTCCTAGTATTCTCCTAGCATTCATTCTTAGTGTTGAAGTTTAGGGTCCTTCCTCAACCTTCAGTTTAAGGTCTATCAGGGTCTGGATAATTTTTTTGGTTTTAGTGTATACCAGGGGCATAATATCCCATAAGCTAACTTTCTTAATATCTTTCAGAGTGTGTTAAAATTTTTGGTGCCTGTAACACTTTAGAGCAAGGAGTTCCATATATTATTTGAGGAACCATTTGTCTTACTTTGAACCCATCAGCTTCAGGTCCAATTGGCACATGTCACTTGTAAGGACTTGGTTACAGTTGCGTGGCCAACCATCCAGAATCCCACAGAATCCCTGGGCAAATGCTTTGGACTGGGAAATGTTGCAAGAGAACCAGGATAGCTAAAATCAACTTACTTATCTTTGCAGTACTCTACTATTCTTGATCAGCTCTTCAGTGTTCATGACTGCTCTAAAGGTTGCCACTGCGTTTCACTGTCATTCCTCGATCCTGTTGCCTTACAGAAGCACACCATAAGGTGGTTATGTTGTCCTCTGTCCTGAGTCTGGCTCTGCTGTTAGATCCCCGCTCACCATGCAGGCATGCCTTCAGGTCGCCAATAAATATCCCTGTGAAGATCCCAGGAGAGCTTCTCTGCTCTTAGTGTGATGGAAAGAAATGACAAGATGGGCATATCTTCTTATTTAATGCACCTGACAGAGTTTATTAGCTGTTGCTCCTTCTGGTCGCTTAAGTGACATGTTAATTTAAATCTCCCTGCTTGTTTGAAGGGATAGAAAAAAAAAAAAAAAAAGAATAGAGAGAAGGGGAGAAACATATCTTGCACTTTAATTTATTTCATGCCTCTAGGTTTGATGCTGGGGGAATGGAAGAAAGCATTATCTCATTCATGTCTGGTTTGATTTCTGATGTCAAAAGTTCTGTTTCTGAAGGACAGAGGAGAAAGACAGTTCTGCAGGTACCCACAACTGAAGAGGAATCTCTGCCTTGAATAGACGACAAAGAAATACCACTCTCGCCTCCTGTGCAGAGTGCATTCTCAAAAGGTTGATGAATGATGAGGGGCTGTTTAGAAGCGTGTCACAGACACGAGTCATTTATGCTGTAGCTGGTTATAAGCACATCTGTCATGTGAAGGTGTAGTTGGGTGATTTAAGTAGTCTTGTGACTGATGGGACTGTAACCATCTATAACACAACTATGCCATCACCTACAAGGTATGAATCTGTCTTCTTTATAAACACACTACTACCTGCTAGGATGGCATTTCTTTGTAATTTTTCAGCCAGTTGAGCAACAGCTGGCTGCAGCACTAATGGATGGAGATCACCCTTCTAAAACTACCAGTGAATTAAGAGACCACTGGTGACAGACATGAAGGGATCCAATACAGTAAGAGAAAAAGAGATGGGGAGAATCTATACAATCTTCTAGAGTGCTAAGGCTCTGTGCTCACCGAGCTATGGATAGAAAATGAGTTGCTGCTTCTGTACATGGTAAATGAGATTTTTTTGCATCAGGCTGGGCCTGACTTTAATTATGCTGTTATCCTCTCAGAAGACTTTTTCCACAGTTTTAGTTGAGGGCTTTTTTATTTACTTTTTCTTATTCTTTTTATAGGAGGAGAAAAGATTATCTGTCACTGAGCAATTAACCGAGTGCATTGAGTTTATTTCTCTTCGTCTCTTAGATATCTCTCAGATCACAAAGAGGATTAAGCTGTGAGAGTTAGGAGATGTTTTTTACCACTGGAGTAAGATAAGCTTACGTTTCCAATAAATAAAAATGTCAGAATAGTGACTATGGTGTCCTTGAGCTGGAGGCATCTTTTTTTTCTCTTTGTGTAAATATAATGCTCCGGAAAGATGTGCAGGACACTTTCCTTCAGGGCCTGGAGGGGCTGACAAGCAATGAGTGCTGCTGTTCACCTCTTTGCCTTCTTAGAGCTCTGTAGAATGCTTAGAGCTCGGTCAAGAATGAGTAATTTCATGGAACTTGCTGTAAAAATAGCAGTAATTAAACTTTGCTTTTCAGCCAGAAAGTAGGAAGATGTAGAGTTCGGTTAGTTTGAGAGCATTTATGTTCTAAATTGAGATCTGTTGCTCTGTTAGTTCTGGAAGTTATTGATGATCCTCCCACACTTCAACGTTGTACCTGAACTCTGAGCTCCCCAATTCCGGAGAGCCTAAAATTTCCAGCCAGTCCTCCACCGCTCCAAGTTTCTGCAATAAGGAAGCTTTAGCACATATGCCAGAAAGGAGTCTCAAGGACTCTGAAAAATATCTATGCTTTATATACATCTAGCTTTAACTTCCCATATGTGAAGCAGGGGATGTTAATATTTCCCCCCGGAGAGCTTCGAATAGATTTAGTTAACTGGCATCTGCAATATTTGATGATTGCCTGGTGATAAATATTACAGAGCTCACAGCAAGATAAAAATTCTTAGCACTCTAAGGCTCTGTTTCTAGCTTTTTCATGGCCTCTTTGTTTAACCCTGAGCTAGTTTTTTAACCCCTCCATTAGTTTACTCATCCCCACTTCCCACCACCACCACCACAGCACATCATCCTGTAACTCTGTCCTTTCAAGAAGGGAAATTGGGTGTGTAAGCCAGAGAAGAATCAGAGCCCTCAGAGCATATCCACCTCTCAGTATAGGAATAACCTTCTTTTATTCCATGGGACAATTTCATGAAATAAAGAATTCACTGTCCTTTCTGTGTTCTTATCCTCTTCTGCTCTCAGCCACTGCTGGAAACAAGATACTGGGCTAAGGTAGACCGGGGTACTGGGTACTGAGGCTAAGGTCTAAGTACCATTGTGTTATGCTCCGATGTTGGGTAGTCCCCTAATCACCATTATGCATGGGAGTGTTTTGGTGAAAACACTTATTGTTGGAGGTGGGTGTGCATCAGTATGTTAGATAATGAAAAGGAGCAACGGAGCAACAGGAATGTGTTCTTTCTGTCTTGCGGGTGCTCTAGGGATGGAAGCCTCAGGGGTAGAGGTAGATGTAGATTGAGGATCATATCTGAATACAGCCTTGCAGTATTAGCCAGACAGTCTCTGATTGACATGTTTCTCTCCCTTGAATCCTGTTGTTTGAAAAGTCTTGGCTGTGAGTTGACCCCAGCTGTGTGGTTATAAATACTATAGATGCTTTGAAGCCTCACATTTTTACATTTTCGCATGTGATTTTCTGGCTCCTTGCTATGTAAGAATGCCCTCTCTACAGATCAGAGCTATAGCCACCTATGTCATCTTCAGTATTGTTGATGTGTTTGGAGATTTTCTTCTCTAGACTAGAGACATCTTGCAACAGGAGACTTGAAGGATTGTCAGTATTTGCTTACTTCCTTTGAGGGGAATTTCCAGGATATGTCTGTTACTGTATTCATCATTCTGCTGCACATTTTCTGCTGGTTCCTTACTTCTGTTTTGCAGATGGGCTGTTCTCAACTCACATTTATTTTCTACCTGCTGAGCCACATTAATAAGGTCATAACTTGTGGCTTAGTGACACAGTGTGCTCTGCAACAGCAGATATTAGGGTCTTTCAGCTGAAGTAGGTAGGAGAAGCAAATCCACGAGAGAAACTGCCAAAGTGAGGGGAAGGAAAGTCTCATTAAAGCACATTTTAACCAGCAGTTTTGTGGGAAAGGGAACTTGAAAAGGACGATATGAAATGCTTTTATCTATAAATATGGTGCTTCGGTTGCTCAGTGTGAGTAAGTCACTTTTCTTAACTGAATATCAGAGCTTGATAAATGCTGCTACATTATCTCCCATGGGCATTTAGTGAAATTGTAATAGCGACTTTTCCTTGTGTCTTTTATTTTAATTTTTTTCATTTTTGCTCCTGCAAACACATGAACCACTGGCTGCTCTGTGTATAGATGCTGGAGGGCATCTGGTGGGGAGGGAAGAAGGAGTTTGCACACTCAGCTGTTTGCGTAGGAAGTGGTATATTTTTACAGTTTGATCACAGCAGGAGATCTGCTTGCACTGGAAGTGGGCTTAGAACATGGATTTCATGCACTGACTGAGAGTGGAGCTGAGTGCATCCTTTTTCCTGTGTGATGGGACACACTGTTCATCCATCAGGACCCCTAGGGACCTAGAAGTTTCTATAGTTATCAATTTTTTACATGAGGGGCCTTGTTTTACCCTGGTGACTAACAGTAATAAAAACTTCTAGCACAGTCAACTCTTCTAGTTGGTTGCCAAAGTTTTCTGGGATGTTTTGCCTTCTATCAAAAAGAGCTCTAATAATGCTGGAGAGAGGGCGGGGGGGAACCAACCAATCAAACAAACAAAAACCCCACCCAAAAAAACCCCGAAAGACCTTCCTAGGAAACAACCCACAGCAAATGCTTAAATAGATCCTAATTTAGCAGGAAACTTAAATCTTACTGAATTTCACCACATTCTTACCTTTTCCTGAAGAATGAGGGCCAGTATGACCCTTGTATTGTGTGGCATAGTTTCTGTCTTTGTTTAATCAATCTCAAGTAAGTTCTGCCTTGGCATAGTTTGAAGAATCATACTGTGATATTTTGAAGGATCAGATTTGGTTGAGGATTTAGTGATGTGCTTCTCATTGCCTGGTCTGCGTGGATAAAATATTCAGCACTAATGACCATGCAAATTTATTAAGCATGTTAAAAACATGTTCTCTGTTGCAGCCAGTCATGAAATGTAGGAGTGTTATCAAGTAAATCAAAAAGAATCCTAGTCTATTTTCTGCATGAAAAAACCATGTAAATCAAGATAATGAATATTAATACTGACATATATTATCAATATACTTTAAATAACAGATGCACAATGTTCATCTCACTTTATGGACACACAATGTTTAAATGCAGTTTGTCATTCTTGTTCTGCAAATTAGAAGATGAACTTGCACATCTGTTTCCTAGACTGTACCTGTTTGCGCAGATGATATTGGTAAAACATAGCAGAACTATCTCTGGTTCCGGTCCACAGAGTTCATCTGTCTGTTGTGGCTGTAATAACTGCAGACAAGCTAGACTGGAGCTGATATATATAAGAGGAAAGACAAACAATACAGTAGTTACCAGTTCATAAACAGGAAGGAAAACACCCTTTATGGTCTGATATTTCCATCCCTTTCACATCTATGCAGTCACCCTTCCTTTTGCAAAGCTGAGTAAAATTGTACTTATCTTCTCAGAGGGATATATCCTCCATTAATCACAAAGAAGAAAGAATGTATTTGGGGCTGAGCTTGGGTAAAAAAACCAAAACTACTCCAGTTGAGTGAGTTACACTAGTTTGAGATCTGAACTCTAAAGTCTTCAGATTCAGGTCCCAAATATTTTTGCATCTGCACCTTGGGAATTATCCGGGCAAACATTGAAAGTTTATTGTTATTGCAGAAAGAGTCAGATGTGTGTCAGTAGTTCTCTCTTGATGGACATAGTGAAACACGTGGAAACTGGGTGCTGTAAAAATGCATATTTAAATATATATCAATGGTATGTTTTTTTGTGCAGCATAAACTGACTACTGTTTACAGTAAAACATAGTGGCTTGCTTGGAAGTGTCCTCTTTTTCTGATTTCTCTAACCTACCAAGTAATAATTGGACAAAACAGAAAAGGAGAAATAAAGCCCACAATTAATTAACTTGTGTCTTCAGTGGCAATAGCAAAGCCAGCTTTTGAGTGTGATCCTGCCAGTGGCTCCTGTGCCTCAGAGCACAGTGTGGTTCTTGGCAGCAGTGGGCTTTTCTTTCCTCATGTCAGAAGTTTGGGGGGGATGGGGGCGAGCGGAAAGTAGGACATCAATGCATGAGCTGTTCATTAGGAAGGCCCAGGGCCATAGGGTGAGACTCCAGATCTGTGTGTGTGCACCAGTATTATTAGTGAATACTGTGCTTTGCAGGGAGCTGGAGCAGTTAGGGCAAGGAAGGTTCACTTTGTCTCTTGTCATTAGGATGTACCATTGAGGGCCTATGTATACTCAGCACTGAGAAGGTTTGTTCTTTTATCACAGGGACAACTTGAGGGAAAGTCGATTCCTGGTGAGCAAGGAATTAGTTTGCAGCTCGACTTTCCCTTGTGAAAGCTTGGAGGAGGCATGTGGGGATTCAGTAACTTTCCTATCCTGGCTGGCAGCCTCCCACTGCTGTTGTGCAGAGTCGTTTCACTGGTGAGATGCATCAAGTGGTGGGTGAAGATGTGTCCTGTTGATTATGAACATCAATTGCTATGCACTCTAAACTGATACAGCGCTTTGCCCCAGTGGTGGGTAAAAAGCCTTCCTTCTCCTTCACACAATATTTCCCCCCACCCCCAAATGAGTTTCTTCTGTAAGGAAGTTGCATTAATTTCCCTAGCATGCATTTTACTGTGTGCTGTGTACTTTTGGCGAATGTAAAACCTCTTTTCAATGATCTTGCCATCTAGATAGATAGCTGTATCTATGAGAGATGCTGAGTTGAAAAGTAATAGAAATTCAGAGACGCCACATGTATTGTGTGTTAAATGACTTCATAAGGAGAGAGAGACTGATAGTCAGCCTTCCCCGAGGCAATATTATGGCACAAAGGGTTGTTTGTTCTACTAATTTGCTTTTACTGCTGTATTTCTAGACTCTATGTATGTATCTGTGTATGTGTTCCCATTTGTTTCCTTCTGGTTTTCCTTCAATCCTGAACTCCTGGAGTCAGGTGACTGCTCACAATCTCAGCTTTTCTGTGGTGAGAGAAAGCCCCTCTTCCTGATTTTCACATGGTGAAGAGAAAATTGAATGGCTCCAACTGCTGTTCAGACAGGAAAGCCTAAACAGATTCTTCACACTCGGTTCCTGAGAGCTTTTTTTTCTTCATTGCTTAAAGTATTTTGGCTAGAAAGACAAATCGGGATGGGATGGAAGGGGAATCAGAAGGCGGTGGATTCCTCTGTGAACTGCAGGCGTAGATGCTGCTTTGTCATACCGAAGGCCGAAGTTCGGGTCACAGCTCTGACCAGGCCAAGCAGAGCCTTGAGCCTGACTTTCCTGCAAACCAGCTGAATATTAATTATTGGCTTATATGATTACTCTGTCCAGTGTAAAAGAAGTCTTCTTTTGGTTCTACTGGTGAACAAAAGCAAATTGTTCACTTTTGATAAAACCAGAGGGTTTTACTCTTTCATGGTGGTAATGCTACAAAGTTGCTTTCTCTCTCCTAAGGCAGTACAGGAGGAGAGGAGACACCCCCTCGGAGTTAACCGGGAACCAGGTATTTCCCATATATAAGGGAGAAACACATCTGGGTGGAAAGGACACAGACACTGGGAGGCAGTCTGAGGAGATGGCGGGTTCCTTGTCACTGATTAAAAGCTGCCAGTCTTCCCCGGCAGGCTGTGACTGCCAGTCTTGAGTCCCCAAGAGATTTTTGTGAAGCTGCAGGCTTTAAAATCTGCACAGCACTCAGCTGCCAGTCTGATGGGCACTGTGACCACTGGGCGAAAAAAGGACTGCGGTCAAAATCAGGCCAGCATTGGCCTTTTACATTTTGAACACAAACCCTTTTTTAAATAAGCTAAAAGGGAAACGGGAGGCCAGAAGCACTGGGTGCTGAATAACCCTTCTGTAGGGGGATAAAAGGAAGCTGTAGGCAGGTCTCAGCTCCCACTGTGCTTTACTAACAAGTCACTGTGTTCTTACCGATAGTTTGGGTGTGTTTGCATTGTCCCAGGCTGTCTCCACTCCAAAGGATCAATCTAGGAGGCTGGAAAACCTCACCTTTTTCGTCTCTTCTATTTATTTCTGTCCTTGCCTGTAGGAAGCAACATACCTTCTGTTTATAGCTGTGGAATGAGACCCACAGCTGCGAGACCTAGCCTTCCTTACCCACAGCTTTAGGCAGGCTTCCCTCACCATTGCATCTGAAGCCTAACAGAGGTTTGACCTATGCTTTGCCAAGCCAAACTTCTGGTATATTCTCATCTGATACCTAACAGGACCTTGAGAAACGCTAGCATATCTTTGCAGACAGGGTGGATTGTCATCTTTGGTTCAATTTATGACATCTTCAGTTTGCATTCTGCCCAAACAGAGGCTAGTCCTTGCAGAAGGGTAAGAAATGAGATTGAAAACCATTCCTTTTAAATAGTCAGTTCTCTCTCCAAGGAAGGAAAATCAACACAGAAGGTATTTTATGAGCATGGACTGTGTGGCATTGCTGGCAAGAACTACTAGATGGGAGAAATACTAGAGGTAGTAGCAAAATGAAATCTTTATGAACCTCACTTGTAATAGTTGTTTCTTTATGAAGATATGAAACAATCTTTTTTTCCTAATTGTGTTTTTAACTTCACAGCTCCTCTGTTCTTGTATTTTCTGGGTGGTGAGGGAGGAAGAACTACAGTCTTTTTTCCTCCTTACTCCATGGCAGCACTACTTAAGTGGAAGCAACACCCTTCCATACTATGGAGTAGGTAAGACTGTGAAGTTTTTGCACAGGTCTTCCTCAAAATGATTTTTCCTTGCTAGAGTCTTCAAGAGGTGGTCTGCTCTTTTTCCTAGCCTGCCTCCAGCAGTGCCCAATAAATGACAGCTATTATCAGTGTTAAACTCTCAGTACGAAACCTTCTACCTTTGGGATAATTTTTCTTTCTTGCCCCGCTACAGAAATCGGCTTATGCCCTGAAACATGAGTTTTGATGACTTGCCATATTAATACCTAGTTAAAAATGTAGGGTTTATATATTATAGACTATTGAGTTATTGGCCCTTTCCAGTAAGCACATCTGCGGCTTGCAAGACTGACCTCGTTTTGCTGTGAGCAGTGTGCACTGACTACAGGCATTGTGGAAATATAATTTCTCTTCACTTCCCTGCCAATGCTCGAGTGACGATGTGCTCTCTTGTTATGAGGCAGCATAAAATTTAGAGGCTAGTCACGATGAAGGTAGTAAGAAAGAAACTTAAAGACCTCAGTAAATTTCCCTTCTAAGTGTTCCCTTTTCAAAGGTAAATGGTCTTATTCTTTGTAATCTCTCTTTGTATGTTAACAGCTTTCACAATGCTAACTCATTTGTAAGAAAAGCACATTACAATCCTAGTCTGCTTTATCTCTGTTAAAGGAGCCAAAGGAGGAAGAAGCCAGCACATTTATTATTTTTTTTTAAAGTCCACCACCTACTCAGCACGCATGTACTGTAAATTCAAGACGTGGATGTTGCTCAAAGAAGCAAGTGTGATGTCACAAGTGTTTTAATAGCCTTTGATTTATTTCCCAAAGTGCTCTATTAAGATGATGTGCAACAGCGTTTGGAAGCCAAATGCGGTCTTAGGAGAGACTTGGAGGAGTTATTTTCAGTCTCCTGACTTTTCTTCCTCAACACAGTAATTTGTTTGATTGGGGCAGAAGGCCCCTGGATTCAGAACAGGGATTCTACTTCTTATTTAGTGTTTCTTTGTGAGTTAATCGGCCCAGTTTGTGATCTGAGTGAGTAGGAGTATGAATGAACTTACTGTGATATGAGAGCTGCAGGGTTCAGTGAACAGGATACTGGCTGGGGTTGGGAGATTTGTGTTCTGTTGCTGTATGGGTTTGTGGCTATTAGATGGTGAAATATTTGGTTAGGCATAATCAAGAATCAGCAAATTCATGTGTATCAAAAGTCAGCCGCAAGGAATCCTCTCCTGGCAGGATATTTCTTATGACATTCTGCATGGATAGTTCTAGGTGCAGTGATATAGAGCATTTTTGCCATAAGCCCGGTAATAAATCTGGTATAACTTCCAAGTTTTAGGACAGGCAGTGTAGTGAATCATAAAGAGACCTTAGGTAGTCACAGTGAACAAACGAATTTCTTAGTAAGCTAAGCTCACTTGAAGAAATGTGCTTTAGTCCAACAAAGCATAATAGTAGGACAAGGGCCGAAGGTTGTACTTACAGTACTATATGCTGTCTACTCACAGCACAGCGAAGAGCTGTGATCGGACAGTGCATAGAAGTGGAATAGGCAGAGGACTGAACACCATATGTTGTGAAGGGGCTATAATGGACTGCTTTGATCAATGGCTACATCGGCTGAGGAGTCAGAAATTGCATTTGTAAAGAAATTAAAACTACAAAATGTTTATTTTGAGAGACTGATTTGGCATGAAAAACTTTCTACAACAATGTACAATTTTCAACAGAACTCTGAACCCAGGATGGGATTTCTGGGCAGAATTGAAAGAGAAATGGAAAATGCAACAGTGCATCTCACCGTTTAGGATGTTTTTGTGCTCCAGAAACAATCTAAATATGCCTACAAAGGATGCCATCTGTGGCCCAGAAAGTCACAGAATCCAACTGTTGGAGGCTGGGAGAGTATTTAGAGGAAATATGAATTCATGCTTCCTGAGGTCTTACACAGATATCTGTTAATCATCATCAGAGGCAGAGTACTGAGCTAAAAGAACTTCTGCTCTGACACAAGATGCCCACCCTGATGTTGTGGTAGCACAGAACTCTGTATCGGTAAATGTACTCAATGGAAAGGTTGCTATTGTGATGCAGTTGCATCTCATCGTTAAATTTGCTCGTTTCCATTTTGCTAAGATAATTATTTTACATTAATTAATTCTAAATTACCCAATTCAGCACAAGGCTAACTTTTGGTGAAATGTTGATTTGAATTAAAGAATAGACATAACATTAAAAAGATCTGAAACATCCTCCTAAGGTCACGCATATAGCAAGTGCTTGAAGTTGAAAGGGAACCAAGTTTGGTGACTGTGAGGATGGTGACTTGGGAGATGAAACAAAGGAAAGAAAATGTATCATGAATGGTGGAATAAGCTGGGCAAAAAATTGCTCAGGCCAGGTGAAAAATGACAAGTACTGAAGAGAGGTGGGGGAGGAAATTTAGGTTTTGAAGCAAAGAAGATTAGACATGGTTAAGGCTAGAGGGGTTGCATGAGGAGTCAGCTCTTCTGCTTGTAGGAACTGGTATTAATTCACTGACCTGAGTCAAACCTCACCACTTTCCACTAGCTGTTGATCCGCTCCAGAAATGGCTTCTGGCCACTGATATAAAAGCAGCATCACCACCATTCTTGTTAGGCTTTTCTTCTTACTGTTGGTATTACTTTGATAGCTGCTATTACCGCTTAGATTTTTAGCATTATCTAAATGCAAAGTAAACAGAAAAGGTGGTTGAAAACACAGTAAGTGTAGCTATAAAGTCTATTCCATCTATGTCCCATTAGAAAATAATGATCAGTATTGTAATAAGTATAAATTCATTGTCCAGTCCCTCTATTAACGTAATTAAAAAGGCATTGGGTTTGGCAGTTGGTTTCTTTCATTCAGTTGCTTACTTTCATTCAGTTGCTTTTTATTGTTTCAGAAGAAACCTGCTGAGTCAATTGGTTTAGAAAGATGGAATAAGCCTCTCAGAGTAAACAAAGCTTGTTAATTTTCAGAATTTCTGTTGAAATTGCCTGAAAAAAACCTTATATAGAGATATTATAGCCTAGTTTTATGTGTGTGGATTATCTCTGATGTTCAGTAACTCCTGGAATGCCGGTTAGTGCTCTGAAAAAAAAGGAAAAATGTTGGGGTTTTGTTAGTTTGGTATGAGAGAAAATGAAAGATCTAGAATTATTCATGAAAGGGATTTCAGTGACAGAGGAGCTGCATGTTGCAACTTTATTCCAAGCCAAATTCAAGTGTGTGTCATTTAGCTGAGGGGTGATCTGAAGCTATTTACTCCTTTTATAGCAGCTAGCGCTCTAGCCTTTTTTATTATAAGGAATCCCACCAAGTCAGTAAGAATTAATCATTGAATAAGGGAGGTCCATTTCTGTTGTATGAAGGGCTATTTTGAATCAAATCAGATTCACTTGACCCAATACCTTGTCTTCAATGTGAACCAGCAGCAGATAAAGAAGAAAGGGTATAAGAACAAGGCCAAGTACGTGTGATACTTTACTGATGTAGCCTTCCAGCTGATACTGACTTCTGGCTCCAGGACTTTATAAAACAGCAGAAGTGTTTAATGGTGGAGGTACTTATTAGCCCTTGGTGGGTGTGTTTATGTTGGGGTTTTTTATTCCTTCTCAGAATGTATCTGTCACCTGAACCAATACAAACCTTTAGTATCCAGAATAGTGAACAGGAGAAAAGCACCAGGTGGTTGTTGGCCTGTGTCAACTGCAGTGAGAGATTAATGCTTGAGA
>NW_009647731.1:3869217-3870562 GCF_000708025.1 Charadrius vociferus | reverse complement strand
AAGTCCTGTTGTGTAATGAAAGCAAATTCACCCAGCTGTATTTTATTTTATAAAATGAACTTGCCACTCCCCATGTTGGATGGAGTGCCTTATGGAAATGAAAAAGAAGTAAATGATACAAAATTGCATAGCCTTTAGGGCAAGGACCTCCATATGACAGATGGAGAACAGAGTGTCTTTTGAGTTTTATTGATTGCTCTTTAAGCAGTGCCTTATCCTTTTAATGAATGGAGAAAGTAAAAGGGATGACTCTGGAAAGCTCCATTAAGCAGTAAAGAAAAATTCTGATTCTTTAGTAAACTTGTGCGGTATAGATTTGTACCACGCTGCTTACCAGAAAATGGAAGGATGGAAGAATAAAGCGGCGGTGGTCCTGGATGATCTTCAGCTCTATATTGGTTCTGGCCTGGCCATATTGTTCCAACTATATTAGAAATATTTTTCTCTTCAGACAGATTGCAATGACCTTGACTCTGGAGACCCAACTAATTGGGACATATGACTTAGCACATCAGTGACTCCTATTTAATCAGTGTGCCTGAACCTACAATGGGGTTGTAGGTTCTTATTGTCCTGTTGATTAGTTTAATTTTGTGAATGAACCTCCTGGTGACTGCACTGCCCACTTCTGGTTAGATGTGATGGAGAGAATTGAATCTACCTCCTCCTTCCCTGTTTGATAGACTGACTTCCCATGAGAAAGAATCCCCCTGAAAGTATCCGTGGAAATCTTGGTCAGAAAGGAAAAAGAGTGAGTTAAAATTCTAGCAAGCTGTGTCCTCTCTGTTCTGAGAATGAAATCTGAAAGGCAGCCTTAGCTTCTGTAAAGCCCGAATGTTCATCATCTGGTAGGATGAGTCAGCCTCTACTGGCTGCAAAGTATCTTTTTGCTGATGGAGAGGAAAGTTGGGGAAAAGAGGAATCATGTAGTTATCACCAGTGTTACTTTCAATGGCTCCAGGTACTGTCATGCATGGGATGATACCAACACTCACTGTGTCTGCTCGCTCTTATAGAATCATAGAATTGCTGAGGTTGGAAGGGACCTTTAAGATCATCAAGTCCAACCATTAACCTACCCTGACAAAACTACCTCTAAACCATGTCCCCAAGTACCACATCTACCCTTTTTTAAACGCCTCCAGGGATGGCAAATCCACCACCTCCCTGGGCAGCCTATTCCAATGTTTAAGAACCCTTTTGGTGAAAAAATGTTTCCTAATACCCAATCTAAACCTCCCCTGACATAACTTGAACCCACTTCCTCTCATCCTGTCACTTGTCACCAGGGAGAAGAGGTCAGCCCCCACCTCTCTACAACCCCCCCCCCCCACCCCCCCCCACA
>NW_009647731.1:3836980-3868642 GCF_000708025.1 Charadrius vociferus | reverse complement strand
CCCCCCCCCCCCCCCCCCCCCCCTCAACTTAAAGGTTTAGCATTGATACTTATGTTAGTAACTTTAAGGAACTACTTTTGATGGAAGGATTTTCACTTTGGAAAACACAAAAAAGGTCATAGCTCAGTCCGGCACATAGGTAAAGCACATGAGATGGGTGCTGTAAAACTGGCTGCATAATTCCATTCATTTTGGCACCTGTTTTATTTCACATAAGAACTGATGTCTTCCAGCTGCACTTAATGAGCTCAAATCCATCCAGGAAGGGGGCAGGGGATACTGAGTGAATCAGCAACATCTCAGGTGCCTTAAAGCCTTAAGTTACCTGTGTATTTGGCCTGCACTTGACAGTATTCATGTACATGTCTTGACATCTCACTGGGCCTTGTCATCCTGTCTTCCTACATAGGTTTGTCCCTTCCTTTCCTTCCTAAAATGCTGCTTCCCTGCCCTCCCTGCTCTGTCCTTTCCTTTGTTAGTATCAAGAAGTTTTATGTTTTGCTCTGAAAAAGCTACATAATACATTTATATTTTCTTATATAAGAACCCATAAAAGCCCAGAATTTTGCTGAATGCAGATGTCAAAAACATTTGTCTTCTCAATCACTAAAACTCTAACAGGCTTTTATGTAATTACATATGACAATTACACAAACTCTCCTGTAAACTGTCATTAAGTCTGTGGAAAGGCTTGTACAGATTTCAGTCAGCTTTGGATCAGGCTCATTACCAGCATTTCCTATTCAAAGAAACAGAATGTTGTTTTCTGCTTTGCTTTGTCTTTTCCGTGCCATCCATAAGTACACAAAGTTCTTATAAATTGAATGAGTATTTATAAAATGGTATGCTCCTTTCTCTTTGTTTGGGCACCTGCCAGTAATGTACCTCCTAGGAAAGCAGCCCTGTGCAGCGGAGTATCTGACAAGTCAGGTGGCTCCAGTGGAGGGGTGAGCCCAACGCAGTGGGGAGGGGAAGGGTTGCTGCCACATCAGGCAATGACTTGGAGCTTGCCGCCCTTCTTGGAGAGGAGTTCACACCATCTGCTGTTGGCATCTGATTCCTAGGAGAGATTTGAAGTGTGTGAATAGGGGCTAAAGTTAATAACAGAGATTAGTGAACCCAGAGGGCTCTATGGAGAATCAAACTCTGTTGCTTCAATAGTATGAATAGGCTTATTGTCAGATGGTAAGGCAGAGGTGAATTCCAAAGAAGAATTTGACTTGAGGCTAAAGGAATCCCTTTCTCTTTTTTTTTTTTTTTTTTTTTTAAATATCTGATTAACAGCTGATGTGCTATGTGAGAAATTAAATGGGTGCAGGTGAGTAAGTTTGATCAATGTCCAGCTAAGGCTGTTGGCCTTGCTGATGTGGTGTTGGGATCACTGTGCCCTCTCTGGGAGACAAAAAGGGAAAGATTGATCAGGCATCCCACAGTAACTGTTACTCTCCTGACCAAGCCTAGCTCCTGCTCCTCTGCAGCAGGGTGCCATAGCCTCTGTCCTGCTCTGTGGTTGTGTGTAGTGGGTGCAGGTGGCTGTCCTGATTTTTAAGTCACCAGCTGTGCCTGGTATGTGGCTGTAACATCGTGCTACAGCTGTGACAGAGACCTGTGGGTGATGAATCTCATCTGCTCAGATCGTGAGCTGGCAGTAGTCCTGCTAAAAGGCTCAAGCTTGCTGCTGCTAATTCACTGAGCTCACAGAAAAGTTAGCTCAGAAACTCAGCTATATCTTAAATACCGCACTGTAATGTCTAAATGCATAAAAAAAAAAAAAAAAAAAGATAGGATAAACTGCCAAGAGGCCTAGATTCTTTGTAGGAATAGGGTTGGCAGCATAACTCTTCTACTGACAGAGTCCTGCAAAAATGAGGTAGTTGCCCTCCAGGAGCTGAAATTGCCGTCCTCTGATTCGGAGAGGACTTGTCAGCACTATCAACTGAGTTAATGCCCAGTGGTACAGTAAGGAATATGCACTGTTAGTGTTGCCTTTCTGCCAGAGTCACAGAGTAGACAGGTAATAATGTCTTCATTCACCATAAGAAGACTGTTCCATTAGTTGAAATGATAGACTAGGAATGGGTTTGTCTGGAGATGAAGAACAGAGATCTAGTCCCAGTCCCCAGGCAGTGGTGTATGTGGTTTACTTACTGTTTGTGTTCCGGTGCTGTCATTTTCTGCACTCCAGGCTGACTTTCTGGGATCAATAATTTATTATGCTTAGTTACCAGTGCTTCCCTAAAGTAGACTCTCTACTACTGAGTTTCCCACCAGCGTTGCAGATCAGATGGTCTATCAATTGCCACAAGAACCACTTCTGCCTATCTTCACTCTTAATTTTCTAAAGCAAACTTTACCCTTAGCTGCTGCTTCATTTCCTGCATCTTTTTTACTCTGTCAGCCAAAGGCTTCTGTTCTAGCAGGTCCCAAAGGTGTGGTATCTTAATTCCCTGGTTCATTTTGAAATAATTCCCCAGCTGGTACCAATCACTGGGATGAATGTAGGTATGGTGATTAGCTGCTATGACGACTATGTCTAATTAGCTGAGCTGGTATCTCCCTTCCTGAATACCCAAAGGAGGTGTTTTATTTGAAGGTTTTATTTAGATGAGCTAGGAGTTAATCATTATGCACAAGTCCAGTGGTTTAAGACAGTTCAGCCTCTGATCTAGCTCAATAGCCTTGATTCACAGAGGCAAAAGAGGCCTCATGTTCCATTTGTCCCTCTCTGTTTCCCACAGAATAAAATTCCTTTTCCTGCTCACCTTGCCACAGCCCTCGGATGATACATCTGAGTCCCTTCAGGCTCAAACGCAGAGATGTAGCACCAGGCATTTTGCCCTGGTTGTCCATTTCTTTTGGATAGTTGAGCAACATCACATTTGGGAATGGTGGTACGAGTTAAATATCTCCTTCCCTCTGAAATTCAGTAAAGCATAACTGGGACCTAACCCAGAGGAATTTCTCAAAGGACTGTAAATATCTGGAATGTAAAAATGGGAATAGAAGAGTTTCATGGTCCCAAGACGAGCCATATTTCCACTTCCTGGCCAATAAGACCTTCCAGTCTTGATGGCTCCGTCTGTCCTGCAGAATTCAATTATATTCCTGCGTCTCGGCCTAAATACAGTTTGTATTCTTCCATGCTTATGAATGTTGCTGAAGAAATTTGGTAAGATATGCTCTTTTCTTTTGATGTCCATAAACCACTGTTGAATATAAAGGTAAGCTTCCTCAAACTGAAGTGTTTGTTTTGTTTGTTTAAATGTTAAGAGGAAATGTTTAGAAAGAATATTGTAAATCTCAAGGTGATGAAAGGATGTCTAACATATCCAATGGTAAAGTGGTTCCAGGCAATTTTTTGTGGCAAGAGGTTTTGTATCTGGTGGTGCAACAAGAAATTTTGGAGTCTGCAATTTTTCTCTCACCCTCATGTTCCCTCTTCTGCTCTCTCACAGCAGTGACAAGCCATAAAGCCAGTCCTGGGACAGTAGTCCCTTCTTTGGTGGCTGTTCTTTACGGGGTTTGGCAATGTTTGTCCCGCTTAGATGCCTTCCTGAGGGATTTTCAGGTTGGTTTGAACTAGTTTGGATTGTGTATCACAGTTCCTGTCCTGCAGACACAATTGCTCTTTCACCCTTAATTCAAAGCCCTTCCTCTGCCTGATTCTGCCAATGTCTCTTAGTGATCCTTAAGTGCCAATTAGGAGGTCGCTTTTCCTAAGCCATCGTTTTTCTTTGCTTATTTCCACCTTGTCTTCACCAGCAGCTTCCCTCTTAAGTACCACTAGTCTGTTCTTACAGCAAACACCCCACAAACCAAGCCAGAACAAACTATTACACAACAGCCCCACATCTCTCACATCTCCTATATGCCATTTTGAAATGTCCTTTATAAAAATTGTTAGCAGCTCAGAAATCCAATAAAACCTGTAGTTTTTTAACTATTAATAACTTTAGGATTTTCCCCATTAAGTCTTAACATGAAATAAAATTAAAAAAAAATCATAGGAGTTTTATTTCATTCTCTCTAACAGTTCTGTTCTATTCTCATACATAAAACATTCCTACAAAAATACACTTATTTTTATATATTCGCACACTGCCACCCAGCCTGAGTTTCTTGACTCTCGGCAGCGTCACGCGGTGTTGATAACTTCATGGGACCACTGCTGTGCTGTGTGTGGATGAGTCAGCTTTCCATTTTCCAAGTAGCTCTACTTTTTTCTTGCATCCACACATTTCTCATACAAAACCTGGCCTGCTTTCTGAGGTGTGTCATGGCCCTCCCTCAGAGCCACGGTTGGCTCCATTGCTACAAGAAAACCTGTCATCTTCAGCTACTGTTTACTATCACCTGACCTAAACGATTCCATAGGTACAAGGGCTTTCCTTGCAGAATTTGTTTGCAGCTTTCATTTGCTGATCCTCTGCAGTTAAGCTAGAAGAACCAGTCCAGTCTTAGCTGCACCCTATACCTGACCTTTTTTATCTATATCTTGTTGATAGTTAAGATTATCCAGGCTGTTCCCTTTACTTCCCTTTTATAGACCAGTACATCCTTTTTGTTACACTGGAAATGTGCAGAGTTTCATTTTTATTTTAATGAACTGCTGCTGGGAGAGTCCTTCCCTTTTTGAACCCAATCACTTTGTCAGCTTGATTAGCTAAATTGCTGGTGAATCTATTACTCTCCTCCATAATCATGAGCGTAGTTGCATTATTAAACATCTCTGTGTCCTACACACAAGCAGAGTTCGAAGGCCTGAAGGGGAGCATCACCTCACGATAAAATAAGTACAGTGGCTCAGAGAGTTCTCTTCAGATGGAGAAGGCTCCTAAATTGAAGTTTTGTATCATTTGAAAATGACACTATCTCAGCATTTGCCTTGCTGTAAAAAGTAGATTTGATTGAAACTAATTTCAGTATATTGGCGGTTGCTGCAATAACAGACCCAACTGTTTCAAGGCTTAGACAGCTACAAATGCATCAATATTTTAGCTGATTATTTTGCTATATGCTGTCCTCTCCTTTCACCAAAGCCTGGACCTTTCACATCTCGGGTGGATATCTTCCCAGAACTGACTAATGTGCTCCTTCTGATGTTCTGCCAGGAAATTCCGTTCAGGATCTTTTTTGAGAAGTTTTGCTTTGGCAGGTTGGCATTTTCTAAAGTGAAAACATGTCTCTGAAACATTTCTAAGTGACCCTGCAGATGACTGAATTGAATTTCAGTTTTATCCCTGAACTTTCAATGTGTGTGAGGTGGGGTTTTTTTGTTTGTTTGTTTGTTTTTTTTTTTTTTCCCCCTCAACCACCCCTTCTAGGCAGAAGCACAAGCCTGTGAAATAATGAAGACTGTTCAGATGGTGACAGTACAGATGTCAAAGATACTCTTTGAGGCCTCTCCAGGACTCCCGGAGAGCTTGGAAATTGACAGGGGAACTTTATACCATGATTAACCTACATAGCTGGCTGAAAAAATAGAATTTTTGTTTTATGAGGAATTTTGCATTTCTGAAATTGTGGTGAAACGTGACAGTGAAAAAGACTGTAAAACTTGTCACTAAATGGGTGATGTCATTCAGCCAGCCAGCTGGCTGGGAAGGTTGAATATGTCCCTGGAGGATGTTTTTCTGTCCAGAAACTGTCACCTGATGTAAAACATCCTTAGGGAAAACTTTGTTTTCAATGAAAAAGTCTACTAGGACACATTACATTCTTGTATGGGTGGGACAGTAACAGGAGGTTTTAATCTCAGTGTCTGTTAACAATGAAAAGCTCATCAGCAATGTGGAGATGCTACAAGATCTCGTGTCACTCTGTGTTCTCTAGAGGAACTGGTTCAAGATTCAAATGCTACAGCTTATTTCTTGCTTTTTATTTGGGATGGTGCCAGCTGTCTCCAGCTGCAGAGTAGAGAGAAGGTACAGCAAAGGGGTTACTTTTCTCCCCATATGGCTTAAACTTGCTTTGGGCTCCCACAGAGTATTTTTCTGTCTCCCAGCAGGGTAAGTCTTGCTGCCTCCGAGGAAGTGTGAACACAGGGACTTTTAGCACAAGATTCTGCTGCATCCATGGGAATAGGCACCTTCTGAGTCTGCTGAACAACTTCAAAGCTCAGATGTGTGATTCACATCAGTTAAGTGGCTATGGACCACTTTTTGCATGGCAGTAGGTTCATCCTGAGGCTCTTGTAAGTAGTGAAACTCAAGAACTGAGGTCTTGATTCAATAACCATACAATAGTAACAGGAATATTGTTTTGTGTCTGGTTTGGTCAATCTTATTTCAAAGAGAGTATGTTAGAAGTAGGGAAGGTTCAGGGAAAAGCAGAAAGGATTGGGCCAAGGTATGGAGTGATTTGTGTGGAAGAAATGATTGAGGTGACCAGGAATCCTTGGTCTGGAAAGTGACAACTAAGGGGGTTATGTCAGAGACCTGTAAAATCAGGAAGGACAGCAGAGATAGCTTGTTCCCTCTCTTTTCTGTTACAGGAATCAGACGCCATAAAATTAAGCAGAATATCAAAAATATATCAGAAAACAAATTAAAAGCAGGGGAGGTGTGTTAATTGCCTACGGTACTGTCAGTTTGAACTCTCAGTGGTAATATGAGATTGGAGCTGGGAAACTTGACTGACTTGATGCTACATTATATGTTGCAGTAGTATAAACTTGGGAACCTGTGACTATGAGGTGGTCCCCTGACAAAGACTGAGTAAAATTAGAGAGATTGTGCTGCTGAGGGTGGCTCCAGCAAGGGCAGAAAATTTTCCTGTCTTGTCATAGTGGTTTAACCAGAGCTCTGGAGAAGTGTCCTGGTGAAAACAAAACAAAACAAATGGGTACTGGTTTTCTCTCCCACCCAGAGCAGGGAGGCAGTACCTGCCACATGTGATCCACTCAGGACTTACGGTAATACTGCTGTGAAGACTTTAAATAAAGAAACTATCTTGCGGAAGAGCTGTCTGGGTGAGTGCTGCAGGGCACTTGTCTTCCTAGGCTGGAGGCAGGACCAGCTCCAGCTATAGGGGAATTGGGCTACTGCTGAGGTTGCCACTGAGACAGCACTACAGATACCACCTCTCTGCTTTTGTTGCTGCTGTCCTGGAAAGCTGCACTGCCTCTGCCAGGCACAGGAGTAATAATAAATCTTCACGGGACACATGTGCAATGACCTGTCGCCATAGTATTCCCATTGCTGCAGCAATTAGAAATGAGAAGTCCGACTTGTCGGGGGCTTGCCTAAACCCTTCCAGCTCTGCCTTCCCTACTTGCTACGGTGTGGTCTGGCTCCTTTTTTTTTTTGCCCATGTGTCCGGGCAGCCTTCAGGCTGGCCGTGTATGGAGGCATCAGTGACCCTTCTCCCATGGGCACCTGACACTCTTCTCTTTTGATTGACATGCCTCTGTTGAAGCCGGCTTGAAAAGTGTTTGCACTCGAAACAAGTGGAGCAAATTCTAATTTGTCTGGAATGGGCCCTCCCGTTAAATGTTAAACTGACCTTTTCAAGAGAAATTTACTTGATAGTTCTAAGTGAAGCCCCGCTTTAAGCTAAACCTGTCACTGCAACATGATTAAATTCACTTAAATGTACATCAGTTGCACATATTATTAATGGAAATTGAAATCAGCCTAAATGGTAACCATAAATTTTAAAACAGGGGGAAGAGGATGGAGATAGGAAAAGCCACTCATGATATGAAGGTTAAGGTGCCTTATTCACCCAACGATTAGATGGGCTGAACAGGGAACTTTATTCTGAAGCAGTGAAAAATCACTGACTACTTTTTAGTGTATTTCTAGTGCTCCAATTCTAATCCACTGGAGAGGGGGGATTCAGTGCATTTTTGGCAGGGGTTTGATCTGTGGAGACCTAGAAGGATTGGTCAGTTGTCTGGTCTTATGTCACCTGCTCCTGGGCCTTTAAGCAACAAATTATCAGATTTCCGGCAGGCTGTTTGATAGGTGGTAGGGGCATGTGTGTGCGTAGACAGTGCTGCAAGTGGGTTTCTGGGTATACCTGTGATAGAGGAATGTCTGCTCCCCAGTTGAACCACCACAGTTAACGTCTTGCATCCGTTCTGGCCTCCTTTCTTTCCCCACCATCCAGCAGGACAGTTCCAGTGTTCAGCTGTTCTGGCGACTCTTACTTAAAGGGTCTGTTCTAATTGGGCCCTAATAAATCAAAACTAAATTGAAGACCTTCCACTTATGGGCATTTATCAGTGCTTTTCCATCAAGCAGAAGGACAGGACTTGGCAAGCATCTCCCAGACAAATGTCCGGGGACTTATGAAGGTTCTTTTTGAGGATGTTATCTTTATGTAGCTGTGTGACCTTTGTGATTCAAAGTACAAATTTAAACCTTTTGTAATTAATAACACTTGTTCTATGAGACTTGGCTTCCACACAGGTGAAATTAACATGACTTTTTCCAGCTGTTCTGGGACGTAGAGCACTTCCCCTTGGCACTACATAATACTACATAAATATAGCCAGATAAGCTCTTCTTTGGGTTAAGAGTTAAGTAGGCTGTGTTGCTCCCAGCCTGGAAGTAAACACTAAGATCTTGTCTGTCCAACATATGATGTATGATAGATTATCTTCTTTCCCACTAACACCACCTCAACTTCCTATGACAGGAATATGAGCGGGCACGTATAATGCATACCACCACCTGCCCACTGTCCAGTAGGGGACACGTATTGTGGCCCAATTGAGTCCATTGCAGTAGTCGTTGCACGATTGTGTTAGCATAGAGCAGCTGTATGCCTGCAAGTGGTGGACTCTGTTGGAGGTAGGCTTTGGCATTACACATAAATTTGGGGGTTTATATGGCTCTTCTGTCACACGTGAGATTTGGGGGTCAGCAAAGCTGAAATATGATGACTTTCTGAGCCTGTTGGAAGACACACCTTTTTTTAAGGGAATTGGTGGTGGCTGAGGGTAAGTCTATTATAAGAAAGTAGAAGGACCTCTCACGTACTTGGCTGAGTTCCTGTTGGTAGTATTATTTTAATGACTGGATTGTATAATTAATGTCTTTACGCACCCACAGCTTTGGAAAGACCTTTCTTATAATTTTAATTCCAAATAAATTAAAAACCGGTGGCTTAGGGAGGAGGGAAAAAATCTTCTGGTCAATTTTTTTTTTTTTTTTTAAAGGCACTTGTGTATAAGTTGTGAGTAAAAGATGAATATGGCCCAGTAAGGATTTTAGTATCAAGGAATCTTTTCAAGATGATTCAATCTGCAGTCTTTACTTTCCCTCAAACAGAAAATGTAATTAATACAAGATGTTTTTGCAATACAGGGCAAAATGGTAACTTGATCTTGTGCAAGATGTCTCTGATATGGAATTTACAGCCTAGCTTTAACGTTCTTTTATCATTTACCAGTAACATAAAAGCAAGATCCCATTTTATCTGTAGCTGGCACTGACTTAAAGATGACTTTCAAAATCAAAGAACCAGAAGAGCTGAGCTCATTTCTAGACTACCAGCCTGAGATTCCTCTATGCACAAATGCCAGTGGATCAGCTCCCTAATAGACTGAACACATCACCTTGACCATATCTTTCTCTATTCTCAATACGCAGTGCATAGTCCTGACCATTTTTTCTGCAGAGTGACTGGGAGCATGCATTCTCCTCAAGCCTAGGAAATGGTATTAATCTTCTGCTGTGTACTTTCATTTCATTTCCTGTAAAAATCCATCTTTTGCTACTGGAATTGACCTAAGGTTAGATGTCAAAGGAACAAATTACTGTCACTTGCTTGATACCCCAAGAGTAGCTATAAATAGCAAGCTTTATAACCCCACCAAACCTTGAGATACAGAGTGATAAATATGCTTCTACCAACCAACAGGAAAAAATAAAGCTTCGTGGCTTTGGGTGATGTATGATATTTGAAACTGACACAAACGGTACAGCTGCATCATTCAAATGATTTTAAAAAGACAAAAAGTAACACTCATTATATTTTCCTGCTTTAAAGTATTAATTAGTGATTCTTGGGTACAGTAATCCACTAGCACAGCTTTTAAATCCAACTACAAAAAATTCTTTCTTAGGTGATGAGATAGAGTAACGTTCTAGCTAACAACTTAGCCTGTTCGTTACTAGGGCTTAGAGAACTAATTGAAACCTTTTCAGCGTAACAATTTTCTGCTGGGAAATGCAGAATTAGATAAATCTTTTGCAATATTTTAGAAACGAAATCTTGACAGAAAATGTCAGAATGATTTGAAACTGAAAGTGTGTTTCATTTTGATTTTTCTCCTTGTTTCATTTGAGCTTTTTTCCTGTGGGGTGACAGCCAGACTGTATTATAAAATATTCAGTTGAATGGATAATGGTAATGCTGATATTAGTGGGATGAAAAAGTCTTTTTTTTTTTTTTTTGCTTAATCTCTTTTGTTCCATTCTTATTCTATCCAGATTTTGGAATCATGATAGTTAAAAACAGGGAAAAAAAAAAATATATATATAAATTGTTAGCATTGCCTAAAAGATGGGAATTCCATCTTCCAACAAACTTTAATATAAATTAATGCATGAGGCATGTTTTTAGCTGGGTTTAAAATGCTGCTGGTGCTTGGGAGCTACTCCATTATAACAACCAAGGGGCTTGGACGATGATTTTGAAAATAAGTCTTGGGCTGTCTGGATCTTTTAAGCTTTCTGGTTGTTGATTTGCACTGGCAGGGCAGAACTAAGATTGCATTTTGTGTTGCAAATGCTTGGACGGTGCTAGTTAGAAAGCCTCTTCTGCAGGGTACGTACTAAAAGCCAGAGAAGACCTGCAACATTTTTATGACATGATAAAACTCCTTCTTGCTCTTAATTGGAGATGGGCTGAGGCAGTTTTCTGGATGTATAACATGACTACGGATGCTAACATAGCTCTGCTGAGCTACTATATCAAATCTCGTAACTGAGCTCAGCCCGCTGTGAGGGTTTTTTTTTTGCCCAGCAACACCCACCTTTTCAACAAAGCTGCAATGACCTCAGTGTTATGATGGGGTGGGGAGTGTAGGGCATGTATAGTTGTCTCATCTCACTGATTAATGGAAAAGCTTCCTGTTGCTCTGCCCTCAAGCTACAAAATCCATTAACCACCCCTTGGGGTGCCTGAAATTTATTCTGGCCATTACCATCAATTAGAAAGTTAATAGTGTGATGATTACTGGGCTACAGTCCTAGCTATTTGTGTGATTTACACCAGACTATGGTGGAAATGGAAAGATGCAACACTCAAAGAGCCACTTTATAAGCAAGAATTTGGCATTAAGAGTGCGGTGATGTCAGTATGCCCCATGTAAACATATGGCAAGAAGAATCATTAGTCATTCTCAATTCTTCTAATTTAAAAGGCATCTTTTAATTTAAATGTAAGGAAGAACAACTTTAATATGCATCACAGCTAAGCTTTTTTTTTTTTTTTTTTGATAGCCATAAGCCTTTAGTCAGACTGGGCCTATGGGAATGGCTTCATTTTGAGTTGCAGTGTTACCTGCTGGAGAATATGCTGATGAAGGAAGGGTGGAAATTTGCATCTTAGCCTCCTTGTTTGTTTTGACAAACAAGTCATGTGGATAAGGATATCTTCTGGAGCAGTGTAGTCCACTGATTCTCAAAAATTTCCCTAAGGTAGCAAGGAACAAGCCTAGTAAAACTTTTGTTTCTTTTTTCAGGGTCTGCTCCTTCATTGAAAATAATGGTGTGATGGAAAATGGAAAAAATATTGAAAAACAGTGCTGTGAATTTAGACAGGGACGGAGGAAATGCTAGGCATCCCATGTCCTTTCCCAGAGCTAATCCTGCAAGTGGTCATTTAGCACAGCACTGTTTGAGAGGAATTTCAGAATGTAGCTGTGGCCCGCAAAATGGGATTGTCCACAGCAAAGCCGTGGTTTTACAGTCCATTTCTGCAAAACGGTGCATAGAACGTACTTTCAGGGCAGAGTGCAGTTGAATCTCAGTGCGTTAGTTTTCACACAAAAAGTTAGGAATTGTATACTTGAAAGAAAAATCTTGACGTCTTGCATTCTAACAGCAAAGATCCTTCTGATTTCCTGGAAGCAGCTGCTTCCAAGCCAGGAGGAGTTGATCATTCATGCTTTCCAGTTCTATGTTTATGGTGGTGCATCTCTGTAGTAAATCCTTTGGATTTACATGAGAGTGTGATCAGGATCTGACCCCTGATCAGCAGGTGGAGTGAGGAATCTGAATATGGATTTTATCATGCCCATCTAATCCAAATTTGGTCTCTCTTTTTTTTTTTTTTTTTTTTTTTTTTTTCTCCTGAAGCGTTTGTTCTTGGGTTTTTCTTGGGTATCCATAGAATCATAGAACCATAGAATGGTTAGAGTGGGAAGGGACCTTGAAGATCATCAAGTTCCAACCCCCCTGCCATGGGCAGGGACACCTCCCACTAGACCAGGTGGGCTCAAAGCCCCATCCAACCTGGCCTTGAACACCTCCAGGGATGGGGCCTCCACAGCTTCTCTGGCCAACCTGGGCCAGCGTCTCACCACCCTGACAAGAAGGAATTTCTTCCTAATATCTAATCTAAATCTACCCTCTTCCAGGTTAAAACTGTTACCCTTCATTGTATCTCTACAATTCCAGATAAAAAGTCCCTCTTCATCTTTCCTGTAGGCCCCCTTTAGGTACTGGAAGGGACCTCCTCTTCTCCAGGCTGAACGTCCCCAACTCTCTCAGCCTGTCTTCATAGAAGAGGTATTCCAGCCCTCTCATCATCTTTCTGGTCCTCCTCTGGACTCTCTCCAACAGGTCTATGTCTGTCATATGTTGGGGGCTCTAGAGCTGGTTACAGTACTCCAGGTGAGGTGAGCAATTTCTCTGAAGCCTGAAGATAAAAAAGCCCAACTCCACAATACAGTGGAATGTTACTTCTGCTGAAAAAGGCAGTGGCAACAGAAACAGGTATAAAAAAAGCCCTTTCATGCCAGCTTGCAAGCACAAGATACCTCTGGATTGTTAAACATGAAAGTTTGATCTGAGTTAATGTTGTCCCATGGCTAGTTCAATAAGACGGGAGGATCTGAAGAGATACTATGCAATGGGACACATGTTTCACCAGAGCTGAAGCAGTTAGATATATCCACATTGGTGTTTTGGCTTTACATTATTTTACTTTTGATTCTCTACTTTATTTTTGATGATCTATGCCACATACTGTCTCTTCCCTAGGTTTTCATTTCCAGTGAATTTACTAGGTGTCTCCAAGAAGAACCTGGGTGTGCGACATGGGCTAGTTTGTTCTAAGGGTTGCTCACCATAAACAATACAGGTGTGATTGATCACTGCAAAGAATACAATGCTTTAGCAGGATAGATGTGAATTAGTTTCTAGCATTTCACAGAGGGATAAGGTTTGCATCGTAGCAGGGCACAGTGTGGATCAATCCTGGTGGAATCATTCTGATTTCAGGAAAAGAGTGCCTAAGCCCATTCAGCACAATTCTTCCAAGCTTTCAGGGGACAAAAAAGGCATGTACAGGACTCACAGGGCCTCATGCTCTGCTTGGGCAATTGGAGAGACTTCTAAGTTTCTGTGAACTTTCAATCTTTTCAGTGTGGTCAGCATTCACGTCCTACCCAGAATTCTTTTCCAGTCATTGCATTCAACAGTCAAAAGTCTTGCTGCTGCCTTACTCGGTGCACTATGGTGTTAGTAGGTTTGCTCTTCTGTCTTGTTCAACTGGGAACACTTGCGTGTTCATCATAATTGACTGTTTCCTTTCACCTCTTCCCTGACATAGAACAGAGTAAGAAATAACATCACCCTGATTAGACAGCTTCCCTTTATCCTATACGACCTGTCTTCTGTCCTGCTGGAAGATTCCCACAATCATCATCCCCGATGACTTCTGAAGCTATTGACCAAATTCCAGTAAATCTTGACAGAAGGATTCAGAGCCTCAGACATATTGAACTACTACTTGTTTTCCTAAAACTTTCCAAATTGCAAAAGGTTTTCCTTCTACTTGGCTTGTGAAAGGTACAGAAGATGTGTTGTATGGTGAAAGGTGCAGCTTGCTGAAGCCCATAAATGGTTGGTTGTTCCGAAACCCACATGTGTGCTCAGGACAGCCCCAGATGATAATAAGAGTGCAGATGGCTATAAAATGGTGACCTATGCCTACAACTGGCATCAGCAGGTGGAGGTTTAGCCACATGGCTACAGATTCTGGCAGGGTCTTCACTAAATATATGCAAAGGGATGGATGGTCCTTACTTTGGATATGATAGAGACAGACAGAGATGGAGGGATAGGTATTCCCTGCTTAGGTTGCTAACCTGAGTTACTAACTCTCAACTGAAATAGCAGTGAAGGCAAGTTAGCCAAATTTGTTTCTCTTTAACCATTATTTTAAGGGGAAATAAACAACTCATCTGGGTCACCTGTAGGTAACATCTCCTGCCAACCCACACCCTCCCGCCCCCCATTTCTGATTTGGGTAAGATATTGAATAACTATGCAATGCAATCTGGAAGCTCTGGATGGGTTGACAAAATACGAGCTGCTTCTACTGCTTGTCACATCTTTAAATTATTTATAGCAATAATCAGCTGAGCTATATTAAGCCAAAAATTGCAAGAAATTTGAGTGTGTATATTTCTGTTCATTTAGATTACTCCAAATAAAAGTTGATTAAAAAGGAGAAGAAGAAAATTGAATTAATTTCACTGATTATGCAGAGAAACGTCAATTTCATAGTTTCCTATTGTTTCTTCATAAGTTTTTTACCCTCTCACATCCCCCAAGTCTTTTTGATGGCTTCTGTACATGGGAAACTTTATTTTGTGATAAGAATATTCTTTCCATAAGGGAAAAAAATACACATTTCAATAAACTAATATAAAAATTCATAACTTAATTTCTAGTAAAACTTGCAGTCACAACTCAAACTGGAAGCAAGCCATTTTCAAAATGGAGGCTTAAATCTGTTTTAAAATGCACATTTGAACTGTATTTAATTTTGTATTTCTTCCTTTCGACACTGATATTAAGGCTCTTTCCAATCCTTCTTTACACACACAAAACCCCAGAAAACCTATGCTGTCAGGATGGAGCGGGAAGTCGACGGAGCCTGAGGGGACTTGCATTTGGCTCTGTCACAGGCTTCCTTCAAATGTAGGATTAGTTATCTAGTCTTTCCCACCTAGACAGTGGGGGAACAGTACTACTTGCCAGCCTGCTGAGGGCCTCATGGAAAAAAAGTCATCAGGAATGCGTTCGCTTAGGGACTGAGACATATGGGTCCCTTGAGTGTTGAAATCTCTTCTTTTTCTTTACCCTGGAGAGGTCTTTAAAAGTTAATTTCAACCTGCCAGGGTAAATTTGAAGTGTTTTAGTGCTGTGACATGTGCAGTGCCATTGCAGGCGTTTAAAGAAATGCTAACCAACTCTTTGGCTTGTCACTGCTGTCAGGCCACTTCATACCGCCCTCTTGAACCAAACTCTTAGGAAGGCAAAAATCCCTCTCTGAACTAGCTTCACTTTAGCTTCATACCCGCTTAAAGCAAATGAGCTATAGCTAAAAATCAGCCAAGATTCGTTAATATAGTGAGGAAGAGGAGGCCGAGGAAGGCATAAAGATGCATTTTGGCTGGTCCCGAGCTGAAGAAAGGCAATGTGTTGGGGACACGCATCAGTTCAGTGTTGAAAGGCCGGGGCTGCTCAGTGGGATACAGCAGTTTTAAATAAAAATCCTGTGTTCTGCCTTAAAAAAATCCCCAGGAAAAATTCCCCAGACTTTCTGATGTGATAACCTGTGTGCTGGAGGGGACCGATAGTCATTCAGAGGGCGACCTTGGAAGAGAAACTTGCACAAATGAGGGTAAGGTCTGCCTCTTTTCTGTATGGAAACTGTCCAAGGACAGAAGATTTACTGTGTCTACATCTTGCAATTGCTCGTTAGTGTGGAGATGTAAAACTCCCCTCAAAATGTGTCAGTCTCCATGAGCTAGGCAAACAGTTCCCATTAGAAATGGGCAAGGCCTTAGAGAATTTATACAACACATTGGAAAGACAGCCAGTGGTGAGAAGCGTGCAGGTGAAGCAAGGTAATTTGTACAGCGAGAGTAACTTTCTTTGAAAATAAAGAATGGGATAAAAACCAGTTCCTGCCTGAGAGAGAAGCTGAGATCAGACATTACTTTCTGGAAAAAATACCAGGGTTACACATGAAGGAGTTAAATCAAAACAGGCATCAGATGAAAAGTGACATCTATCAATGGCTTGTGAAACGCATAATAGGAAGAACATGTGAACTTAAATGGTGAGCTGTTGAAGAAGACTTTTGACATTACTAGCTTTTGTGAAACATGGTGGCATGGCAAAAATCAATGGGCAACTTTAGTACTTGGCTATAAAACCATAAAGGAAAGAGTTTCAATTTAAGTGATGAGGGAATAGCACCTCCACCTAGGAAGATCCCCAGAATGAAAGAATGCAAAAGTCAACAGTTCTACAGCAGAGTTTACAAACGTACAGGCTTCAAACATTGCACACAGGAATACAAATATGCTCCAGAATTACCAGCTCCAATATTTTTCACATTCACACTTGAAAGATCATTTTTAATGTCTTAATTACTCCTTTATTCAAAAACTTGTTCAGTGAAAGCCTTTTGTAAATGCAGCCTGTGGCTCCACATGTGGTTCTGCCTTCTGTGATCTGAAAGCCTTCTATCCAAAAACCTGTTCATGTGGAGACTAATACGACAGCAAGCGACAAATCTTGTGCTCCACTGGCCAGTTCCTTTGGAGGCAAACCAGGTGGCAAACGTGGGTATGCGGGATGTTGGAACAAATGTTCTAATAGTTGCTGCTGCTTCTTACTTAAAATACCTGACTTCTGCCAGGGGTGAATTCGCTTGCAGAAGGAGAAACAGGGTAGAGCCCATCTCTGCACGCTGCTCCTGGTCGTGACAAGCTGCCCTGCTCTGCTGCTCCCTGACCACGTTACAGATGCTTCTGGTCCTGCCTCCTGGGGCTGGCTGCCACTCGCACACCAGTTAGCAGCAGCAAATTAAACCGTGGAGGAAGGATGGTGAGGACATGATACATAGCTCGTCTTCTCACGGTGCAGGTGTGTGTGGGGAAGCAGTTACATTAATATGTAAATACCAGGCGTAACTGGTGGAAAAAAGGAAAAAAAAAAATAGTAAAGGGTGCCAATTAAAGTGATTGCTTCTTAATTATGTGTGTTATAACAAGGAACTTCATCTGTTAACATATGTCTCTTATGGGAAAAAAGTTACACTCTAATAGGCGGGAGACATGATGTTACACAGCTTTAAGTCTGTATGTCATTTTTTTCTTTTTTCTCGTGGAGCATTCCAGAAAGGTCTTGTTGCAAAAGAAACCTTGACCAAACAATCAACTGGTTGATTCTTCAATTCTTCAGCAGCTTATGTAAAATAAGTACAGACAACCTTAAATTTGCAACAAAAGAGAGTAAACAGCAACTTGCTAGGGAATTTATTTAATCTATATATTCAAACTGACAGTCCTCTGAATTTCAGTCTGCTTCTTGAGAAAGAAGAAAATTTCCATAGGGTTCATGTTACTGGTTGATTCAGAATGCCTATTATAGTTGTGAAATATTGGTAGGAATGAATTGAGATATATTCATGACAGTAGGTGGACTAATGGAATTCAGTGACTTTATTTAAAATGTGCAGGAGTTTATTATAATACTGTAATAGAAATGTCATTTACCCTGACGGGAGGAGAGGGAAAAGCCCTGTCAATGAATAATAATGAAGTTATTTAAATGTCAACTTTCTTGCAAATAGTTTGCAAAATATAAATTATTCTGCATGTTCCTAGTTTTGTCTTAATTTATTACTCAGGGAAGGCAGAGCTTCAGTCCCGCATTTTTGGTACTTTTTTATACTGTCAAACGAACTAGTAATAATTAAAATGTTTATCTTCTTGGATATTTGCAGAAATCATTCTGATTTACTGAAAAAGTAGGGAGTCTGATTATAAACAGCTACTGGTAAAATTTGGGATGGTTTTAAAGGAAGCAATTACAACTAAAACCGTGGGACAGGTGTGAAGTTCAGAATTGAGTCTAAATATTCAGTTTCTGAATATTATTCTTTTACTAAGTACTATCTGCATTTCAATAACATCCACAGCGTCCTAACACATACCTTTTTTTTTTCTATATTTAGTTAGACTTGCACGTATATGAAACCTCGCTGCATACCTTCATATGTCAAACTCATCTGGTCTTATTTTGACTTAGCCTGTAATTGTACCAAGTCAAATCAAACCGAAGTGAAACAATTTACATGGGGATTTAAATTAAGTTGATGAAACACGTATAAACACCCCACCCACCCCCCAAAAAAAAAGAATTGAGAAAGCATTGCAACATATGTGTCTACACCAGAGCTAATATAACAGGGCTTACTGTTCACTCAGTTACATATAGTTATTTCAGTAGCTGTGGCTTTTCAGAAGGTACAGAGTTTCACTTTTATGCTTCCAGCTCTACAGGTCCTGGGTTTAGTCCTTTCAGATGAATTATCCAGGTGTTGGATAATTGGCCTTGGGTGTTTTAGCAATAAGTATAAGCAAGAGCCTCTCTGCATACCATGCGTGGGCATCAGCCATAGACATAGGTCTCATCACTCTGAGAGCAAACAGTGTCTGCACAATATGCTGTTAATTTCGGTAGTCAGAAGAGGCCTGAATAAAAAGTAAAGTTAATGAACAAAATTGGTCCTGTTTTACCTCAAACCAGGATACCAGTTTAGAACATGATAATGAGAGTAAGATCCGATAGTAGCTCGTTTTATTGCTTGCATGTTTCTTCATCTGCAATGAATTACGTTTTTCTAAGCTTTCCAGTCTTTCAAGTTGCTTTTCTAGATGTTGGCAGAAGCACATGCTTCTATCTGAATATAATGTTACCTGTAAATAAAGCTATGAATGCAAAATAATTGCACAGAGTTTCGAAGTAAGAAATGGCTGGCAATTCTAAGATTACCATTTGCAATAGGCCTTTGGCATCTGTTTGCCTGTGCTGTGGCAGGGGTACCGGCTGCTTTTCTTTAACAATTTCAAAGCACCTTCTATGTGTCAGATTTTCTTCACTCCTATCCCCTTTTGAAGGGTCCCGTTTTGAAATCACTGTCCCTGGTATAAAGATATTTCATTAGTATATGTTTTCCTAACTCGGCAGGTCAGACTTAGTCCTTACATTCTTTATATGTTTTTATCGGCCCGAACTTTACAAAGGATGGGTTTGGGGTTTTAGCCAGACCACAACAGAAATATTAATTTCTGAGAAAGCTGGGTGGTGAGCTGGACAGGGTAACCAGAGTGAAGAGTAACCAGAGTGAAGTAGCAGTCCTTGGCAGGGCTGTGTTCAGCATCCTGCTGTGGCTGCCTTCACCTGAATGCTGGAACATCTCTGGAATATTCAGTAACGGAATAACCGTAACAATCTCTTCCTCCTCGATCAGCTCCTATGTGCTCCTGAGAGAGATGACCTTAGAAAGTGAAAGATCAATCAGCAGATGAGAATTTGATGTTAATGTTCCAACCAACAAAGATCATATATGCGCGCAGGGGTGCCGATGTTGCAGGGGAGGTGGGGTGGGCAGGGAAGACGCTATGGTCCTACGCCATAGGTCAATTATTATATAACGAGGGCAGATACCTGCAAATGTTTTGATAAGAGTTCCTGAATAGAAAGACTCAGCTTTAATGCAAAGCCACATTTTAGTGCAATTGATCTTAATGGGTAGAAGCCTAAGCTGCTGCCTTCTTGTTTTATTTGTGTACTGATTGCAAAATCTGAAAAACCCAGCTGTGGTATGAATGTAGGTGTGAAACCTGATCCAGAAATTTAACACCCTCCACACCTCACAAAAAAAAAAACCCAAAAAAACAAACACAAACAAAAAAAATATTGTAGACAATAAGCGTTGTAAATAGCTTTGTGAATTTATCCATTGTTTCCTAAACAGGAGACAACCTGGAAATAGTTTTACTTTAGAATGACTGTGTTCAGTTCTGGGTTCCCGAGTTCAAGAAAGACGAGGAACTACTGGATAAAGTCCAGTGGAGGGCTACAAAGATGGCCAAGGGACTGGAGCACCTCTCATGAGGAAAGGCTGAGAGACCTGGGTCTGTTTAGCTGGAGAGAGCAGACTGAGAGGGGCTCTCATCAATGCTTATAAATATCTAAAGGCAGGTGTCAAGAGGATGGGGTCAGACTCTTTTCAGTGGTGCCCAGCGACAGGACATGGGGCAACGGGCACAAACTGGAGCACAGGAAGTTCCACCAGAACAGGAGGAAAAACTTCTTTACTTTGAGGGTGACAGAGCACTGGCACAGGCTGCCCAGAAGGGTTGTGGAGTCTCCTTCTCTGGAGATATTCAAAACCCGCCTGGACGCAATCCTGTCCAACCTGATCTAGGTGAACCTGCTTTGGCAGGGGGATTGGACTAGATGATCTCCAGAGGTCCCTTTCAACTCCTACCGTTCTGTGACTGGTTTTGGAGTGATTAGCAGAAGGGAAAATTAATGTTACTGCTTGCAAGTGCAGTTCTGTATGGACTCATTTGAACATTTTAAAGACAAGATGCACATTTATTGTTTGCAAAAATGTTATATTTTTAAAAGTCTGTTACTTTTAAATGTCACTTTTCTGCAATTTGTGGAGACCAGACGTACTGTTTTGGGCTGTTTATCTAAATCCCCTGGATATTAGGACATAACTCAGGCAAGCATGAGCTGTGTTATGAACAAAACCTTTACTGATAATTGGTCTTGGATCCAGTCACATGTTTAGAGTAGATATAACAGGAACTCTGCATGGTCTTGTTTGTTCACTTGTTCTGTTCTTCCCCAAGACATGTAGTTAGTGTCTCTATGGGCAACCCTCAAATCAGAAATATATTATTTTCTCTACTGAATGGTGACGCTTAAAGCAAGAATAAAGCACGTGTGTCTACACCTTCTTCTAGTCCAAGTGAAAAAATCTTTATAAATTGTAGGTGTAATGCTGATGTAGTTAGGTTTTCAAAAGGATATCAATGTTGTTTGCAAAAAACTGAATTCCGATTTCACTGAACAGTCAGCTGGAGCAGATGCTTTGGAATACGTGGAGAAAAGACTCTTAACAAAATTAGTCTAAGCTTGAAGTATACAATGAGTTAACTTTAGTCTCTTGTCTGCTGTTTGGCATTTCTGACAATTATCATCTTCTATATGCAGAGTTTAGCATTTCTTATTGTACATGTTTATTTTAAAATGCTTTGGGAAGATGCTGGTTTAATTTTTCCTAATCTAATTTAAATGTAGATTATAAGCACTCACATGATGTTGTGTGTATATAATTAAGTATCATTATATACTACATGAATCATTCAAAAAGCTCTAGAGAGCCATTCCACTATGTAAAGCATGACTTACATTGAAAAGCCGCCAAGTGACTTGTGGTTTTGTGATTAAGTGTTTGTATTTACGAAATCTCTCTTTGAATTGTAGGTCAACAGATTACGGGACAACATACGAGAAACTGAATGATAAAGTTGGCCTGAAGACTATTTTGAGCTACTTGTATGTTTGTCCAACAAACAAACGTAAGGTAGGTAGGTGATAATGTGGTTGGCTCATTTTGACTTTATGATGCAATTTCTGTCCTGGTGATCTCTCCCAATTTTTTCAATATGTATTATTATTTAAATGGTCATAAATTCTCTCTTTCTGTTTCTCTCCTCTTGAGAAAATATGTAGCTTTACCAAAACATATGCCAGTTTGTACCACCTGTACTACCTACCAGTGTACTTTAGGGAATATATGTTAGCAAAAGATGACCATTAAAAGGATAGGCATAATAGTTATCTTGCATTTAATTGTTTGATTACCTTCTGGATGATGATCACTTGTTGTCTGAAAGTGAGAGAGACTCATTAAAACGGCAGAAATGCTTCTGCAGTGGCCAGATTGTATGTAACATTATTTGTCTTTTAAGTGCTCCCAATAGTGAACTAAACAGGATTTTACAAATTCCTACAGAGAAAATGCCTTTCAAAGCCCAGAAGGTTTTAATCATGCAAGCACCCTACTGACTATCAATTTACTAAAAATTTATAACACTGACATATTCATAAAAGGAGTCTGATGCCGTCTTTGAGACACATTTTTGACAAAATTTTTATAATTTGGGGGTGACAAAGCACAGTTCGTAATGATGAGGAAGACTTGCAGTCCCATATAACGCTAGCATATGGATATACTAGTAAACAGTATCATGTTTAAAGGCTCTCCTTCGCATGCTTTTTAAAAAAGGGTTTAACTTTCATATTTGGTGATAGGCAATTATTATTACTACTGGTGTTTTGGTGTGGCAACTAAAAAGTAGTTTAAATCATCCTCAAATTACTAGCAATTTCATTTCAGATTTCCTCATATGTTGGTCCAGACAAAAAGAATGAAAATAAAGTCAAAATGTGATTAAATAAATGGCATTGGTGACACCGTTGTTCTCTTGATTTATTAGATGCGAGGCTACAGTGTGCACGCAGTGGGTGGAAGGCCTAACTGCAGCTTTTTGCTCTAGCAAAAAGAGAGAATATGAACCTGGCTGGAGTAGTTTTCTGTCCTTGGTGTCTGCCTTAGTGGATAGTTCGAGTTATTCCAACAAAGCTGAATTGCACAAGCAGAAAATGCTAGTGAAGACTCGCCTCTGCAGGAGGCTGTGTATATTTGGGCAGCTTGAGGTCACTGTGATGCTGTTTTCATTATACTGAATCATTTATGTATTCTTTGAGACAGACTGTGAAAGGAAGAGGGAGCTGTCCTCACCAGAGAGGACAATGCTTAGCTTTGTTCTCCTGTAGTTCATGTTTAATTCTGTTCAAAAGAAACAGGCGCTTCTAGGCATGAGTCATTTGACCCGTTAAGAAGTTGACCCTAGGATGATGCAAATCGTGTCCTAAAGTCATGTACTTTTCTCCAATTGATTCTAAGTGGAAGTCCATACCACCAGCTGAGGTGCAGACACATGACAGGTTATACTTGATCCCACTCTCTACTCCCCCACCTGAGCCTGTGAATAATGTTTTGTTCATCACCAAGGAATCTTTGACTGATGTTCAAGGACTTTCTTCCTTCCCCTGGTAAAACGGTGTTTGCAAATACTGGAAGATAAAACTAGAGTTGACTTTGGGATCATGCATTCCTCTTCCTTGCTACAGGCAGCTGCCTCATGTTGTCCTAACAAGACAGCTATCAATTGCTTTCTTAATGGTATTCTGATTCTTAATGGTATTCTGACTGTAGCTTTGGAATTCCAGTCCTTACCTATGTTGATGAATTTAAGTTTTGCTTGAAGACCCTCAGAAAAAAAGTTGGCTACCACTTACCTTTGTAATGCCACCTGATTGGTTCCTGATACCTACCTACGTTGCTATGATTGTACAAGACTACAAAAAAGGTGTAGAGGTGGAGAGACAAATAAGAAAAAGTATGGGTCCAAGTGTCCTGATGAAAGTCAGGACTGGGATTAAATGGTCCCAAGTTAGTGGAGAGATGTCATTTAATTGCAGCTGACCCTGAAGAAGATATGAAGCTTTACACTAGAAGCTAAAGAATGAAATTATCAGATCACTCAAATGTCCTTCAGCTTTGAGGTTTGAAAGGTTGGTTTCCTGGCACAGAAACTGTGATGTGGAGGGTTTATATATAAGCATGCCTGATGTTTGTTGGAGATTAATAATACTGTTCTCCAGAACTAAGAAGTCTTTTCTTTTTTTTTAGCTGGGCAAAATCTGCATGATCCCTTAACTATTGTGGTGCAAAGAAACCTAAAAAGAAATTAAAAGTTTTGCAAGCATGTTAAGCCAACTTAAGTGCATACTGGCTCTGAAAATCCTTCACCACCTCTGGCTGCACCTTCCCACTCCCTCCCACTGCCACCTTTGTTTGTGTAGCCATCTGGTGAGCTGGATCGAGGACTAATCTGCCTGAAAACTAATCCCTTTCCAGCTCAAAAACCAAATAGATGAAAGGAAAAAGCTTTCAGGTGGAAGCGTGGAACTGCCCGTTCTGGCAGTAGACTGCACTAAAGTTGGCCTATAATCAATATGGGACAGTGCCAGAGGAGAGCTGCAACACCTGGGATGAAAGGACCTATGTAAAGGTCTAAGATTGAATTTTTCAAAACTTATTTCAGTAGGAGCAGAATTCAGCCTGCAGGGAGAACTTTTGGATGCCTTGCTTATGCTGTCTGTTTCTGTAGAACATCAGGCCATTCCTCCAATAAATGTTTAACTTTAAGCACCTAGTTTGTCCCCCATGAATAAGAGGACTTGGGGAAGAGAGTGTAGAGCTGTATTATACTTCCACACTAAAAATACTTCTGCAGTGAAAGCAAAAATACTAAAACTCAGGGTCTTTATCATACCTGCTATGGAATGCAAAGCAGAAGGAAACATATTTACAAATTTTGCCACTAAGAACATTTTCAGCAAAAACCTATGGATCCTGAGACTGGATTATTTTTATTTTATTTTATTTTATTTTCCCCTGAAATTCTGTTAACACCGTGAGAAACTCTGGTTATTCTGAAAGTTGCATCTTCTTTCACTAATGTGGGCTAGGTGGGCAGCTGCAGACATTTTTTTTTTTTTTTTAAATGAAGGACTCAACTACTCTAAAATCCATCAGTTTTATAACACTCATACTGTTCGTGTGAAGGGTTTATACACTGCAGTTAATACTGGGCAAATGCTAACAGCGCGTGTTCCCTAAATATTTGTTATATGTGGTAAGTGATTTTTCTGACTGCACCTGCAGCCTTCGATGTTCTTTGTTCTGCATGGCATTCCTTAGCAGAGAGGAAAGGCTTTTTCAGTAGTGGAAAAGAAACAGTGCATTTTTTATCTTGAAGCTATTGGACAAGAAACCTTGCTAAAACAGTGATTCATTAGTGGGGCCAGCATGTACTTAACTTACTGAAGCTGCCTTCTTATGGAAAAAAAAAAAGTCCTTTTAGCACATATTTACCTTTTAGGAATAGTCCCATTGAAACAGAAGGCAAATGTTGAACTTTTCTGACTCAAGACTGTGTCCTTCTAATGAAAAAAACAAAGTGTATCCTGTACATAGTCTTGTCTGTTCCTTGCAAAGCAGAGCAGTTGGAGCAAGGAACTGTAGAATGCATGTAATTGGATTTATTCAAATAATTAATAGATTTGTTCACGAATTTCTAATGTTTTTCACATCCTGGAAAAGAACAAACAACAACATGTGTTGAATAAATTGTTTGTTATAATTTATTTGCTCTTCTCCATCTAGAGAAAAAAAAAAAAGCGTAGCCATAAATACACAGGATTTGCAGAGCTTTCCACAGTCTATGAATGCCGATTTCTTTCTAAAAGTTTCTGAGTTCCAGTTCTGTCTCTTTATTGAACAAAATTAAATCCTTTAACCAGTCACTGCAGGCAATGTCATATAACAAAAGGGTGCTTTGAAAATAAAAATGAGAGCAAATTCAACCGTTATTTACAATTTAAACTGATGACCTATTGCTGTTACTTGGTATTTTTCTGTATTACAGTGTTTTCTTAAGGAGATTGCAGTAAACAGTGAGTAACATAGCGATGTATAAGCCCTAGCAATGAGAGGTGGAAATCCTGTTTTTCAGTGTTCTCTCCTTTCACTGAATTACTGCACTACCTGGTCGTATGACTGATGACACAGATCAGGGGGCGAAAAAAATTGTAACGCATGGATCTTGCCAAAGACACAGAGCTTGTTTGAGTGTTTGTCAACAAGTCTCTAGAAGAGAGAATCCCTGATGTGCAATAAATCCCTAGGCTTAGGTATGTCAACATTGGTTTATTTGTTAGGTGTATAGAGCCCTTTGTCAGGGGAAATAAACTGATTGAAATGCTTCTACGTGAAGAAATAGTGTTTGGGAATAATGCATTGGTGGGTTAAAAATTGAACTAAAACAGAAATCTAAGTTGATATCTTGAAAATCCATTTTTGCTAAAGTTTGTCGTTCACTTTCCTAGAAACTCACATGCAGTAAGTTTTATGGTCTTTCTTTATAGAAGCCTTTCAGATAGGTTGCTTTTCAGCATTGCATAGAAAATCACAGACCTATGCAAATAAAAAGCGAATACATGGTGGTGGGGACTCTACAATTGGTTTAACTAGAGGTTTTCTTTGACTCAAAAAGTGCTGCTGGCTAATTTAGACACAGTATCCTTGTACAAAGCACACTGTGTTCTTTGCAAAGAGCCAGTTTGTGCAGCCCATTCCTTCTTTGTACTTTCAAACCTCTTGTATCTGTGTATCTCCAGTTAATTAATAAAATGCTGGGTGATAGTATATGCCGGCAACTTTTATGTTATTAATAGGACTAGTCCATCAAATATTTCCTGTGGGTTTGAATTTTTGTGTTAGTTTTTTTTGGTTTTGTTTTGTTTTCTCTCCCCCTTCCTTTCTGCAGGCCTGCCTTGAATTTTTCCTTTATTCCTCCAACTGTTCAGATTTTAATTGCTGTGCAGTACACTGTCCTCTTTTCTTTCTCTCTAAAGATGAATGGATTACAGATGCCTTCCTTTTTTTTTATATTTAGTGGTCACGATTAGCACCTTTATCACAGCATGTTAAGCGCTGCCCTGTTGTGTGTGTAGCTCCAAGATAACGGATATTTATTGTAAATATAATTGCATGGGTTTCAGTGCTGGCCAGATTCCTAACTACTTCAAATTCATTTCTATTAATGAGTTTCAAATGAAAGGAATGGTGGCCCAGACTTCTGTTCTTCGTAGTATTGGGTGGAAATTGGTGGAGAGAACAGCTGGCAAATGATTCTATCAGTCAAGACAGGAGAAAATTTACCCTTATTAACTGAAAGGGGAATGACTGAGTGCTACTTTGTATCCTGTGGTATTAGAGGAGTTCATTTGCTTCAGGGAGGTTCTGGTTCTGGAACATAAACTGCCTAGTTGTCTAAAGGGCAGGACCTGGAACTGTGTGCTTTACACTGGCCTTTGCACCTGCTCTCCTAAGAGTTGGTGAAAATGTCTGTAGAGATGAACAGTTCCACCTGACATTGCTATTTCTCCAGAAGCTGCTGCCCTCGGTTGCTGAAATCAGATTGGAAACGCTTCTTAAAATCCTCTCTCTGCGCTGTCATCACCATGGAAGCTTTCAGAAGTCTTGATGTGATAGCAGGTCTTGATTTTTTAACTCGAGGAAAACCAGTTATTTCTAGTGGTGTCTTCCTTGTAGGCCTCTCTAAATCCTAGTCTGAAGACCATCAGTTTATATGGGAGAGGGAAGAGCTCAGCAGAGCTCTAAGCACACCTCACTGTAGACTGAGCCAGATCCTGTGGCTGTCAAGGGATGGCATCCTTAGCAAATTAGGCACGGTGGGAGACCCGGGGTCTACGGTCGATCAGTCATGCCAATAGCCCAAAGTGCTATAGCAGTCCACTCTTGCAGAGATAAAATCAATTATTCTGTTGCTCTTCTCTTTTCATTTGGAAGGAAAGGTCCTTGTTAGCTGCAGGCTGTAAGTGCTGCCTTCAAAGAGACAGTTATAAGAGACCAAAAAGGCATTGTCTCCCAGATGTGAATGGTGGTTTCGTTTCTTTTAAAATGATGTAGTGCCCAGGAGATTTCAAGGAGATGTTTAATGAAAGTATTTTCTTAACTTTTGAAAGGGAGGAACCACCTTGTACTGAAGTGTTGTGCAGATTGAAACATAAATTTCATCAAATGAAAACTTCTGTTTGGATTAAACCCCATATAGCACAGGAAGGTATATGAAGAAGTCCCCAGATTTGGTTTAAATATCTCCTGCACTATGACCCACAAATAATGATCCTTCATAGCCTCATCTTTTACTTCAGAGAGAATATTTTGGAGAGAGGGGATCAAGAGAATGTGGGGTGGGATTCATCTGCTGGTTTTGCTAATCTGGTAGGCAGTTTGGGGTAGATAGCACTAGACATGCCTTTTCTCCAAGGATCTTCCAGTTGGGAGAACATAAAGGTTCTTCCTCACCTGTATCTTTTCTCTAAATATTGTGATCTACATCTGTTTCGTTCAGCAGTTTTGGCTTAAGATTTTGCCTCCTGATCAGAAAAGAGTTGAAGTCCTGAACCTACAAGGACCAGAATTATTATCTTAGACTATAGGAGTGGTGCAATGGACTTCTGGTAACACTATACATATGTAAACAGTTCACTACTAACAGGAAGAGGGATGTCTCACCCCTCGAATTAAGACATTTTTCATTTTCTGCAGTTCAGCAATAGTGATGGAGTAAGTTTACTGCTATTACAAGCCACTATTGTTGGTGACTGGAAAGTCTTATATCCTTATAAGACATATATTACAATTTTCACTTCTGCTTCTTATATCTTTAGATTTAAGACTAATGCTTCTCCCTGTGCAATGAATAATCAAGTATAGACTTGATTTCCATTTCAGAAGACTGTCTTTTCTGCCCTCCACCCCATATGAAAACAAGGATAAAACCAAAATATTTTTTATTGGTTTAGAAGGTAGATTGTTCTTCATATGTTTTGGATATGATCTAACACAGCTGCAGTTCATTAGAGTTTCACTGGAATCAATGAAGACCTGTAAAGTGGCAGTGACTGAAAAGCTGGTGGTGTATTGTTACTCTTTAATAGTGAGTTCATGGGAAACCAATAATTAACAAGCATTTGGTCCATATTAACAAAGTGAAGGCAGAGTCTCATCTTTCAAAGTGAATATTTTGACTTTTGAGGTGTCTGGCAGCATTCACTACCAAACTTCCTGATTCATGGCTATAGTATATGACAGCTCTCACAATAGCCGTTACACGCAAAGCCCTTGCCATTATTCTACATCCATATCTCTTCTTGGATATGAAGTGAAATCAAAGCCCATTTATTCCGCTGCTGCTCTTGTAAGCCTATCAAAAATAGTGGCAGTTTTGACATTTTCCCACTCAAAGTAGTGCTACAGTAAGCCGTTGTATCTCACAGAAGTCTCCAAGGGCACACGGAGTGTTGAAACTAATGATAAGGAAGTATGAACCGTGGAATTCAGCTTTAGAGCTAAGATTCACCCAGGCTGAGGGTTTCAAAGGTGTTCTTTCCATTCTGACTCTGACCCATGTTTTCTACAAATTAGTCAGTCAAAATTTATGCAAGATTATCTCTTGTTGAAAGTCCTTTGATTCTTTTATCTCTTTTTAATTCATCAGCGATTTACCGAATATTCTGGACCAGATGATATCCCTTTTGGCAAGGGAGGATATATGCCAGCAGCTTAGAGAGCAGAGGAATGATATGTTGTTAGTTGCAGCCCAAATATGGGCAGCAGGGATTGATAGTAGTGCAAGAATGTGTCTAACTACAGGGCAGACCTGTCTTATTGTCAAACTTGTAGCTCCATCCATTTCCATAAGTAAGACAGGCTGTTTAAACCAGGAAAAAAAAAAAAAAGCCTAGTTGCTGTAATACTGTGGGTTTTTTTTTTCCTATGAAAAACTAGCCCCAAGCAGTTGAAAATCAGCTTGTTCAGTGTCCCATAAAGTTGGACTAAAAATACGTACAGCAGGGATGTTTTCATTTACCTTCTGGATTTTGAGCCCTTAAAGATACATACCTAAATCTCACTTTTATATCATTTCTCTGCCGTGTTGTGGTATGAATGTACTTCTTTGATCATGAAACGTGGAAATTGTTTTGTTTACTATATGACTTCAGAAGCTGGCCTTAAAGAAAAAAAATGCATGATACTGCAGCATAACCATATGATGGCTGGTTTGTTGGGGACTGGAACTGGTAACGTAAAAAAATTACAATGTAGGAATATTGACCACAGGAGCTCTGAACTCACCCTCCCTTGCCAGGCCTGCAACAAAGTCATCTGTAGTATCTGTTAATTAGCAGATAGTGCAATATGTAGGGCATGTTTACCAGCAGATCGCAATTGCTCACTCCTTCTGTAGTCTAGATATGTTATTATGAGGAAATGAATGACTAAATGACAGGATACTTGAGTGTTATACCTTCTGTCTAGCCGTACTTGGAGTACAAGGAGAAGAAAGTGAAGAAAAGAGAGAAGAAAAATATTCTTGATTATGAAACTTCTGATTGGTAAATGCAGAGAGAGAGGGAGTGACGGCAAAGATTAATGGATGTAATTAGAAAGCTGTCTACTGCTAAGAAAATGTGGAATTTGACTTGTATGCAGATAGCATGAGAATTAGAGACCAATAAGGGATGATTTATATCGTATCAAGAGTAACAGGTCATAGCGGAAGCAGCCAAGCTTCTTGAGCAAATGGGAATAATTCAGTGTCTGGTATGGTAAAAATATTGCAAAAACTGTAAAGAGCTTCTTCCTTTTAGTGCTACTAAGTGAAAAGTTTAGGTTTCTTGTTGCAGGGGCAGAGAGGGATTTCCCAGAGCCAGAAGAGGGAAAAATATTCTTGAGTCACAGATAACACAAAATGGAATTCAAGGGTCAAAACTTACTGAAAATAAGGCACTGTAATCCATATTTTTGTCTCTTGAGTCTTTTGATTCCTCTCACTCCACCTCTTTCTCATTAGTAGCAAAAAAAAAAAAAAAAAAAGAAAAAAAAAGAATTAAAATGTTTAGGAAAGGCCTGTAAGTTGGGGAGCAAAGAAAATGTAATGCCTAGTCCAGCTTGGAGAATAATGGCATAGCGAGGCTGGGGGTAGGAGCACACAGAATTATCCTTCTGATTACCGGGACTTGGCTTCCAGGGGGGTACAGGTCTCCCACACATTTGCACAAATCCAGTTTTCCTGTGGAGGATTCTCTTCTACCATGTTCAGAAGTACTGAATTGTGGACAATGGCTCTTTAAAGATAGGATTATTTTTTTTTAGGGACAAGTGACAGCAAAGGAGAGAAAGCTGTTGAGGAAGTGTAGCAGTGATAATGGCAATAACTGGAGGCAGTGCGGAGCGCGGTGTAGGGAGATTGATGTTAGCTGAGTAGACCAAATTATGTTCATAAAGAACTGTCGGAGGAGTTCTTGCTATGTATTGTGACACAATGGATCAAGCCCTAGACCACTGTTTCATGAGCACTGTTTCATTGATAGGGGAGGGTAATCAGACCACGGTGATTGTTCAGGGCACACTAATACCTTCACAGTGTTTTTATATACATTTGCTAAGAAGGACACATGAGGATTCATGAGAAATACTTTGTAGTAAGTTTTGAGCATGGCCCACTGTTTCCGTAGATTTTGGAGCAAATACATAGTTTTGTTGCTTTTTCTTAAATTGCCAATGAAGTTAAAAAACTGGAGGTGGTGGAATATTTTCAAAAGATAAGAAACATTTAAATTAACACATTATTTGACAAGAAAGAATCAAATTTACAAAGTGTTCTATTGCATATAGAACATTATGAATAATGTATTTTGCTATTTAGAGAAAGAAAACTTTCATATTGATTGAAAGCGCTTATTCCTATTCAAACCATTTTTTTTTTCTGAAGTCATCCAAGGTTTTTCTGTCTTGAAGAGATTAATGTTAAATCAATGATGTTTTTGGGGTGAAAAGCTAAAATCATTTTGTTTTGAAAAATTCCCACTT
>NW_009647731.1:3796996-3836933 GCF_000708025.1 Charadrius vociferus | reverse complement strand
CTTAATAATGATGCTTAAATTATATTCTTAATCACTTTGCTGATTCTTTCATTGTTAAAAGTCTGCCCTGAACAGTTTCAATACAGTAAAACACTGAATTCTCCACTGCATTATATGTATTTAGGTCTCTGTATGCCTCTGTGTACACATCAAATGTCTTCACAGTCTCCAGTCTGATCTATACCTGATTTCTTCATCAGAGGAAATAAGGAGAATTAGAAGGGAATTCAGCGAACAAGTGGCACTAGAAAAAAGAGGTGAGAATGATACCAGAAGTTTAAGTAATTTATGATAGGTGAGCAACTGAGATATAGCAAGAACTTTCAGATGTTAGTCCCTTGGGAGGACAGTCTTCAAAAATATGCACAAATAAACATGAAAATGAACTGCGATCTGGTCCTTGCATCCCAAATTCCCAGTGTGCAGGCATTTCTCAGGGTTTTGTCTCTCCCGCTGAAAGATGAGATGCGTACGTGCTTCTATCAAATTTTTTTTTCCACACAGATAGATCAAAGATATAGATAGAAAGCAATGGGATATATTCTCCATGACACTGCACAGTTAACAACAGAAACTGCCTTGTTTTTTGATGACTAATCTTGTTTCAAAATTAGGAGGTGTATCTTCAGCAGACAAGATTAAAAAAGTCACCTTTCCCTGTTTTAGGGCTCCTTTGCACATCAAATTGCACAAAGTTTGAAAATTATTTTGGTGTGTTGTTTGTTGTTTGGGGGTTTTTTGTTTGTTTGTTTTTTTGTTTTTTTTTTTTTTCAGCCAGAATACATTTTAGAATGTGGAAGGATTTCACCTTGAGCGTGTGGTGTGGACACTGAGCTCTCTTTGTCTGCTCATAAGTTCAACGTTTTCTTTAAACTCTACTCTTGAGCGTGTTGTCTACTCTGGATGTAGCTTTCTAGTGAAGGCAATCCACTAGAAGTAGTTCCTTAATAATAGGCATGGCAATGGATTTACAGCTGTTTCTGGACATTATGCAGGACTGAGAACTTAATATCATATTATTGTGACTCATCCTTCTGCATCAAGCCCAAGCTGCTTCTGTCCTACTTATAAGTTAAGAACTTTGGAAGTAGAGATCTTTTTTTCCCCATGTTTCAACCGCATCTGTTCCTTTGGGTTCTGGTGCACAACTTGTCTCCTGTTTATTACTATTACTAATGGTAAATAATGAATGTGATAGCATAGCAAGCCTGCAGGACAGCAGTCTGTGCTTAGTTTTTTGGCACTTAGAGAAGAAAAGCAAACACATCCGTAAGCCCTCCCAAATGTAAATGGTCATTTATGGATTTAGTGTTAATGGGTACTTGAGAAGTATTGCCAGTTCTAGTTTATGAATGAGATCAAATGTATGTTTTGCTAAGGTCAGAAAATAATCAGCTGCAAAGACAGGAACTGAACACAGATTTAGGTTGAAATCCTAGCCAAAAAATCATCTTTTCTCCTAATTCATGTAATTATGGAAGATCTAATTTCCTTTTATACCATTCCTTTCTGCGAGGGAATCCCAAACTGCATCCCATCCATGCAAGTTTGTACCCTTCATTTATATTGCTAAAAAAAAAAAATAAATAAATTCTTTTCTCCACAAAAAAAGAGCAGAAAGGAAAGAAGGAAGCATCATTCAGAACCTGCTTGGGAGAAAGTAGCACTAGTTCATTGCACAGAGATAAAAAAAGCTTAAGTCAGTCATCCAATGTAGCAGTGGGCAAAGTTCACAAATCATCTGCTGCCCCAGACACCTGTGTGTCTAACACCAGTGTGCACCGCAATATTCCTTTTTCATCTTGAAAATAAATAAATTTCTCTCACACCTTTTGAAATGTGTCTGGCATTTCGAACCGTGGAGCTGAGAGCTGTCTTCCAAGTCACGTCCCTTGTTAAAGTATTTCACCATTCTGTCTTTGTAATACCTCTACCAGCAAAACTCATCCATATATTGCAGGATACCAAACCTTTCCTTTTGCGAACGTTTCAAGTGTGTTACTGACATTTACAAGCTCTCGCAGGAGCATTCAGTCAATTACCACCAAAGACTCCCATTGTTCCAAGGAGACTGACCTTTCCCCTTGGGCACCAATTAAAATCTATTACTTTTATTCCCATAGTGCTTGCTGTAATTGGAGCTCTGGCTCTTTGCCAGGTAGAATTTGTTGGGTTTTGTCTCCTTTTCTTTATTACTGAAGCATTGGTAAAGATAGCAAGAGTGAAAATTCCAAAACACATGTACACGCTCTGGGGAAAACAACATGATTTTAATGAAGCTTTTAAATAAATCTCTCTTTCACTTGTCATCAGAAGAAAAATCGAAGTGAAAGAATAGATATGTTTCACATGATGGCATGGCTTGCTGGCTTCCTCGTTTTGTTTTCTTCCTTCAGCTAATGCGCTCCCATTACTCTGCAGCAGAGATTTGCCAGCAACTGAAGGACAAACACGCCGTGGGCCTTGCCAGTGCCTAATTACCGTGCTCTGAAACTTGAGGGGAGAAAGGTGGAGAGCTGTGTACCTGTCAAGTGTCTCGAGCCTCAAGGCTTGGCCTTTCCTGTATTGCGAATTGTTAGAAACAAGGACTGTTAGTACTGCATTACTAGTAGCAAAGCTGCATATTGGCGGTTAAACTTCTTGCTGTAAAATTATACTTTCATGGCTATTAACTTTTTCCACCAACTTATGATTCCTCTTTCAGTTGGAATTCATGAGGGTAAAAGCAACTGCTGATCAAGTACAGAGGGTTTTTCTTGTGTCTGGAGAGTTAGTCAGATAATCACATCTGTCAGAATACGATTTTTGTGAAAAATCAGGATTTTGAAAAATGTGTTCAGGTGTCTTCTTTTTGTCATCTCTTCTTGTTTGAGATGTCTGAGTTGTATAAAAACTTTGTATATTCAACCTATTGGCAAACCCTCAACAATTCTTACAGAAAACAGTTCTATGTTACCTTGATATTTATCACAGAAGGTAATTCAGTTTTAAGACCAGCGTAGTGTACAGGCTTATGGTATAGATGGTTGGATATAAAACAGACATTGGTAAATTGGCCAGAGGTTCTAAATCATTATGGTGACAAAGAATTCTGAGAAATCTAGTGTTTACCAGTTTGCATGAGTCTAATTACAAGAGAATTTGACTTGCTTAGAAAATAGCCATGTTGTGTATAAGCTGGTATAATACCTGCCAGTATCTCCTTGTCTGATAGCTATAGAGCAACTTCTGGTTCCTTTTGCTTCCTGTTTTTGGTGTAAGACAGCCTGGTTTTGTTGTTTAGTCACTTGTTTTTCTCAGATCTTTTAATATTCTAGTAAGTTAGTGGACCATATTTTGCCATTTTTGTGCAAAATTATTTCTGTGCCTTCGTGTCCAAGTAAAATAATCATCAAGACCTTCAGTTACCAGCTGGCACCAAATAACTTTACACTTGGTGTCTTAGAAGAGTCATGGGTGGTTCTAGGAATGTGTGTGGTAAGACCAAGAATAAGTTTTTCTTCACCTACACGAAACTCTGTGTGGCACCTTGAATAACTTAAATTATGAACAATGCTTTTCCTGGGCTCGTATTCTTCCTTTAGTGGAATTTGATGAAACATTAAATTTCCTTCTCCACAGTGACTTGAAACTGTCCTTTTTCCATCCCACTAGATGGGTTTTAAATGAACCAAACCTGTGAACAGCCACTGAGTAGCTTTGCTGTTGAGAAGGAACCAAGAGATAAACCTTTCTTCTCTGGTCCAAGAAGAATCCCAGGTCCTAGGAAAGAGTTGCTTGTGCATTTTGGTTTTACGTGTACCTTTTATCTTAAGGTTTCCATCTCTTTGCAGATTCAGAGAACCACTTTTCCACCATCTTCCCTAGAACAAGGCTGCCAATAATGGGAAATAGTGGCAGTCCTTTATACCATTCTGGACTTTTAATGCTCTTTCTTTTTGCTTGTTTGCTTTTGCGAGTTCCAGAAGGTTGGTTTAGATGAGAATTGGGCTCAAGATTGATTTTTATGTCTAATAAACCTGCAAAAATAAAACTTTCTGAACTGGGGGCTGAATTAACTGCAGGCAGAGATTTGTCAAGCCCTGCTAGATACTATTTCATATATTATGAGGAAAATAAAAAATATTGAAAACTAAAAATAAAAAGTATTTTATAGAAGAGTTTGAAATTTCCCTAGGGATAAATTAAAACCCCTGCCTATTCCCTTTTTTTTTTTTTTTTTTTCCCCTGGCAATTGGAAGAGGTAAGTAAAAGATGATGACTTAGGAGGCAACCCCCCAGGGATGAATGCAAACTTTCCATCACCTGAAGCCAGCAGGAGGCAACTAGGTTTGCATGATAAAGAGGCAGTTTATCATCTGTGCCATTATGTGCTTTAATATTACAAATCCAAAGCAACACCAGTTAATTATTAAGTCTTTTTATATGGGAGATAAAAGCAACCTTGATTCATTATAGGCAACATAAAGAGAAACTGAGGTATTGAGGCTTTCCTGAGAAAGCTAAGAGGTAAGAACTCGCCTCAGCCTTTTTGCTTCATAGCTCAGGAGAACCTTTGTAGCTGAGGAGAATATGATGGTGAAGGAAAAAAAATAAAAATCCAAGAACCTCTTTCTAATGAACAATAATAGAATGAAATATGTCATCGGCTTTATGGGATTGAGTAGCACCTGACCTGAGATCATTGGTGTCTAAAGAACGTTTGACATTGGCCTGAAGCTCGCAATCACATTTTTGTTAAAGAAGCAGCGTCTTCACCTTCTTTAAGCCTTTCTCACTGGCTTAGTCTGAGTCTGGGTTTTTGCTTAACTTCCACATCATTTTCCCTGATGCCAAGCCGCTGCTCCGACAGCTGGGAAAAGCCAGTCTGTAACAGTTCTCTGGAAACTACTGCCTTTGAGAAATGTCCCACCCTGTCTTCACACTGCAAACTCTGACAGGAAGTGTCATCGCCTGCATTAGGAGGGTGGTAGCAGATACTAGAGGTTTGGATTTGGCACCCAAATTTCATTCCATACTAAGATATTTGCATTGAAGCATTTTAAATGTCTTAGGAGTGTATGTACCATTTTCCTGATTTTGCGGGCAGCCTGAAAAGTAACTCCGAAATGTGTGAATTGCCTTCTTTATCCCAATGAGCTATTAATTGCAGTTCTAGGTAATCAAAAAGTCCCTCTTCAGTTTCAACCTTACCATGAGTGCAGGTATATGCTAGTAAGTCCCTGACATTGCATATCTAAGCTGATCCTTTTGCTGTATCTTATACAGGTCATGTACTGCAATAAGCATTTTCTCTTTACAACAAAATGAAGGTGGAAGTGTCTCCCTTACCAGCAGAATTTGGACAGGAAATTAAAATCGTCACAGGTGAATCTGGCATACAGGTGAAGCCTGTAGCTATGATCATTAGTTACACTAGACAAGTATACTTTCTTATCCATGGTATCTCTGCAGCTCACATCCTCTAAATAGACAGCAAAAGAAGGTTTATAAAAGCATTTCTTTTTCTCCTAGTGGTTAATAATGATGAAGCAGTATATGTTAACTGGCTGGTAGTGTGTACTATGCTTGTCACAGCAGAGACCCACAAACCCAGAGGCAACAAATTAAAAAAAAAAAAAGAAAGGAGCATGTATTCTTTTCTTTTTCAGCTGTGTCAACCTGCCTGTTTACTTGACCCTGTAATTAGGATCATGCCATTAGCTGTTCAGATCAAGGCTGTAGTTACAGATGTAGTAAACCAGGGTTAGGAATAAAAGAAAAGAAAAAGACAATGCTGCAAAGCACTAGCAGACTCATGAGTAAAGAGGTAAGTGAAAAATTTCTCAGGTGACTAGGTCATTTCTGGGAGCGTTCCAGATCCGGTGCTTGTCCACTGCTCATTCTGTTTCTGTGACATTAGAGCCCCTAAAATCACGCTGGATACACCTGTTCTTATGTAAGGATGGCTGCCACAGCAGTGTCTGTCAGGAATACGCCTCAGCCCACTCTAAGGCTGAGATTTGCGAACATGCTCAGTGTGTGCTAAAAGGACACTCAGGGAGAAAACAAACCACTTTTTGTCTGGGCCTCGGGACTCCCTTGCTTTCAGTGAGGATGGTCGAAGTTAATGGCTCGCGACTGATCATCACCGAATGGTTGATGTTGATCAGAAAAGTCAACCACGAAGTGGCTCTTTAAGAATGTTGATGGTGTTTGCAAGCAGGCAGGATCTGCGGGCAATGTGAGTTTGGCTGTTTTTTCCACTGTTTGGACAACAGATGCAGTGTGACAAGTTTGCATATTCAGCAATATTGCAATGGAGCTAAGTCAGGAGGACTTAAGGTTTAGATTCTTTCTTTAGCTCCCCAAAGACACTGTAGATATAACCAAATCTATATGTAGTTATAACTTCCTAGGGCACCTCCATCACAAAACCACCCATGGGTTGATGAGGAGGATCCCAACATGAATAAAGCTTAGGCTTGGAGTGTGTCTTTTTGTAGCTGACTGCTGCAATGATAGGCTGGTACAGCCCAAGGTGGCTTTCAGCTGCCACCAAAAGGGACATAGACTTCAGTATAGGTTTACAACACTTGGAGCGCTTTCTTTCGCTGGCTAAAACCTGTGTCACTGCATCTCAACTGATGTCAGTATCCAAATTAACTGAATTATATTCATATCTGTAGGGTTCTTACCTCCCCAAAGCAGTGGGGAGGTGACTTTAAGAAATGTAAGAACTTTTAATAATCTGGGTTGATTTCTTTAACTGCTTTCCAACTTGCCGCATAGCTTTGCAAAAGCTGTATTGATGCTTTGCACCTGGAAGTACTAGCTCTTGACCTCTGCAAAACAGAAATGTATTTCACTGAGAAATTCTCAGAGTTTCTTTGGGAGAGGCGCTGCATAAGTGCAAACAATTTTTATTAATAGTCTATTCATGTACATAATAAAAAAATAGGTTCCCACTATAAAGAAGGTTATATTATTCAATATATCTAAATTACAGCCACAGTAAAGCTGCATGTATATGTTCTGTTTGGAATTATATGAACAGGTGCTACATTATACTATATAGTCTTGTACATTATTGCTTTCTGAGAGATATACAGTCTATGCCACTCAAGATCAGAAATATGGAAAAACATGTCTTTTAGTAAAAAGACACTTCTAAGGCTAGATGCACTAATATTTTAGGAAAACGTGAATAAGTGAAGCAGATTCATCAGAAAGATAATGAGAAAACAACATGTTTTTTTTTCTGGGGTGGAGGATAGTTTAAAAATAAATATCAAACCCCAGAACAGCATCTCTCTAGGTTATCTGCTTTCAAATTCCGAGCAGTGGAGGGGCTGTTCTCTCCTTAAAATGCAAAACCTCGGAAAAAAAATAAATGTCTTATCCTTTTGAAAAATCCATCCCTAAATGTCATAAAATATTACTCGGTAATCCGTCAAGTCATTCACACTGAAGGCTGCTGTGGTCCAGCTTGAGTTTAATCTAAAGTGAAATTAGCCCACATGTTTCCTCCTTCTGGGTCAGACTTTCATCCCACGCAGGTTCTTTCCCAGGGGTTCTCCAGGGACAGGGTGGCCATAATCAGAGACGGCATTAATCATGATGAATGTCTAATAGGAGAAGTGGCACAGAGGGAAGGCAGGTACCCAGATCTTAGCAGGTGCCTTTAGTGAATACTCTTTTATACTCAAGTCTCCTTTTTCATGTGTTTCAATCCAGATGAAACGTTCCACCTCGCTGATTTGTGGCGAGCAGCAGAGAGAATTTTTTTCCCCTTTTGAACCTGTGGAAGAGCACCTTTTCCCCTTCGGTCTGAATGTTTGCAATGATCTCGGTCACTAGCACAAGGGCATGGTTTTTTGGCTATCTTTGATGCTTGGGCAACCCAAATGAGCAATGGATCTCTCTGAACTAGACTGACAGTCTTATGCATGACTGCACAGGAGCGTACCTTGCTTCTTTCTCTGGACCGTACTTCTTGTACATCAGCCTGGTCATTGGTAGCGTGGGGGCGAGGAAAATCCGTGGGCCTGGCCACCACCACATTGCAGGGGAGTGAAAGGCTTCCAGTAGTCACCCAGTAAGTGAGAATACGGGGGGGTTCAGGGGTGGGTTATTTTCATGCTGGCTGAAGCTGCCTCTGTTCCTCTCAGAATTCTGGAGGATCCAACACAGAGAAGGGATATCCAGACCCGCTCCTCTCAGCCCTGTGAGGGCAAGCAGGTAGGAAAACTGCAGCAGGCAATACTTGAGGTTTTAAGAGTACAGTGATCATAGAGCAAAGTCAGCCTCCATCTCTAACTTCTTTTTTCACTTGCTGATAGCCACCTGTGAATAGTTTGGCAAGGAAAGGTGCCACAGTCTTCATTGTCCATTTAGCTCTTTGCTTCACATTGGTAACCACGGGTTCATTGACAACCAGTGCAGTCTGTGCTGTGACAGGCGCACCCACAGTAGAGATTCAGACCCATTCCCAAATTATTTCATGTGAACCACCAAACAATGACTGGAGAATGACTGTTCTCATCACTCTTGGAGTTGGAGGGGTTCTTAAGTGCTACCTGCTGTTATTAGCTCCAAAGTCCTTTTAGTCATGTTCTTCAAAATATTATTCTTCTCTTTCCAGCCTCTCTTTCAGCCATGCTTCTTGGGTAGTGCCCATCCCACTGCCTTTGCCCCGTAACTCATTTTCAGTATCAGAGCTCTGTGAAGGCTCACAGATCATGAGCCTAGTTTAAAGTGCCCAAGTGTGAAGATACATCATTAGCTAGACTAATAACCTGTATAAGATTCTCCTTTTCTTCTTGATTACCTCCTTTTCTGCAATCCCCTGCATCCCTTTAGCATAAAAGCAAATAGAGCTTCAAATCTCCTGTTTTCCAGGCACAGATGATCACTGCCCTCCAGACCTTGCTTACCCAGTTGTGTGCCTGCTCCGTTGTCCTCCTCAGTGGTCTTGGGTATTTTCCTTTGAAAGCAAGGGAGGAATCTTGATGTTGTTCAGGGAACAGAGAGAGAAAAAAAAAAAAAAAAAAGCAAGCCCAGGGTCTTTTGTACATTTGACTTCTTTCGCTCTTAATGGCTAATTGCTCCTCTCTTCAAAGCCTTGCCAAGGAAAAAAAAAAATAAATTGAAGAACTGAGCTATAGCTCATCACTGCTACATCATTTGACTGTCATTTTTGAAAAATTCCCCAAGTAGCAAAAGCATTTAAAATGGGCTTGGCACTGAGCAGCCGGCACTGCTGGCACACAGCAAATTGTGCTGCTGTTTAGACACGCACGCTGGGGTGAGAGAGTGCTCTGTGGGGTGAGAACATGCCTTTGTGAGGGTGGATGTGTTTGATGGGCTGCGTTGCAGATTTGTTTCCATATTTGTTTACATACGGTCTGAGAAGAAGAATCTAAGCCTACTAACAAGGACGTTTTAGATTGAAAAGACTTGTTCAAAGTATCTGTAGCTTGGATTTTGAAAGCCTTTTCACTGTCAATTCTTTTTTGATCAGTGGTGTCCCCCCAAAAAAAAAACCCCACACAAGCACATGCAAGTAGATCTGAAAACATCTGGTAGCCAGTCTCAGCTGCTATAAGCTAACAATGCAAAGTGTTTTATGGACTAATCATCTAAATCTGTATGTTAAAGGATTACTTTATCTCCTCCTGAAATTGGATTTGATCGGTATTTTTAGAGGACTTTTTTTGTTAAAAGAGGGAAGGCATGGAAGATGAAAAATATGGCTTTTCAAAAGGTGGCACAATCTTTAGTAAAGATGACTTCAACACAGGATAGAAATAGTAATTAGAAGTAGAGAAAATGAAGGCATCTGAAGGATCTGCTAGGAAAGATAATCCTAAGGGAAGAGAAAATGTAGAACCCAGGTCTCTGAAGTGCTTGGATTATGGAATTTATACAGTATAGATGTGTTCAATGATCACCAGACTCTTTGGCTTTTCTAAAGCTGGGAAAAAATGTGAAAGATTTCAGAAATTTCCTTCTGATGAAGATGGGAGTTTCCTTTTTTAATCATTAACATTTCTAAGAAGCAGTGAAATAAAAATGAACAAAAAAGTCTTCATTTCCTTTCTCCATTGTACCTGAAATGTATATTCTTCTAGGGCAGAATTGTATTTAGGCCTATTTAACAGCATGTAGTGAAACTACAGAAATGTTTGTGAGGAAAGCAAGAAGGAAATCATCCTTTTCTGAAGCTGCAGGGGAAATTTAGGCAGAGAAAATGTAATTAGCCAAGCTAAAAAATGCCTGAGAGAACAGAAATTGCCAGCATAATTCCTGCACAGTGTTTTGACAACTTTAATGAAAGCAAGTGGTCAGCATAGTAGTTTAAGTATAGTCTGGAGGCCTGCAGTAAAAAAACTAAATCCAACCAACCAAAGAAACAAAACCAGTATCTACAACAAAATTAGGAGTACTTCTTGGGAGGGGGACTTTACTTATTTATTTCAATACTTGTTATAAATATGTAATCCATAGCCTGGATGTTGGGGGAGCGTAAGTGTATTTTTCAGTCATTCAAAGGGAAATTTTCTTATATTTTGGTATTCAGTTAGTAAAAGCATCTATTGAATCTTAAAAGCCGCATGTAGATAGGACTTTGCATACGTGAGAGAAACTACTTAATATGCCTACCAATGTTGTTCCAGATTCGGCAACATAAAGAAGGGAGGCTTCACCTCTGCTACCCCACCACCTTCAGGTGACCTTGCTTCTTGCAGTATTAAGAATAAGCCCGTTTAAAAACTGTTTGTTCTATGGTCCTGAAATGTCCCTATGCTATATAAGGATATCATGTAACAATATGTGTTAAAGTACGTACAATAAAAGGTAGGCTAGGAAAGCAGGAAAAGCAAAAAGAAACAAGAAAATCAAAAGTTCTTTATGCAAGAAGATCTGATTATTAGACTGTAGCCTTGTTAAGCTGAGTAATAATCAGAATAATTAACATGTTTTGCTCTGATTTTAATTGTGATTATAGCTGGAGTAATTTAAAAAAATATAAATTTGATTATCATGTTAAACAAGATCCTTTTACCTTGCTTAAATTACAGTTACTAATTTAGTACAATATTAACATCTTTGGTCCAAGGTCCATTATAAATTAAAAATAACGCTGTACAGAGAAGAGTACTAAGTGAATTGGAATGAAAACTCAGGAAAAAAAGAATCCAAGCCTGTCCTGGAAATGGGTTACAAGCTTTTAAATGCAAATATATCAAAGCTTTTCGTAAGCCATGGATCTAATTTTTAATCACTATTCCACTGTTTGAAAGTCAGCCACATAGGTTCTCACTTGGTTAACATTCATTTTACTAGTCTCAGATCTTGATCCAAAATCTACTGAAATCAATAAAAAACCTCACTTTGAATGCCAAATTCAATTATTCTTATTAGCATGTCAGAAGAGCTTCCTCTTACAGTATCCCACCATTGCAGCATGGAAAACCAGAGCACAGCAAAATATTTGGCAAGAAAGTGAGATTTTCTTTATGAGTCTGCGGTCAAGCTGGGCTCACAGGCAAAATACCAGACTGCATCAGATCCTCTAATATGTCATTTCAGTAGGTGGTAGACCCTCTAAACCTTTGAGGTATTTCAGAGGTTACCCTAATAAGTGTAATATTTTATTTTTCATTCAGGTTTGTACCGAAGCTCCATATATCAGCCAACATATTTAACATATAGTTAACGTATTAGTGCCGTATGCTACTCAAATACTATTGTGGTTTCCCTACCAGAGATTGGTGCATGGTCTACTGCGTTAAAAAGATAAATAAAATGAAATTTGTACAAAATCCTCCCGGTAGTTTTGTAGTCAACAGTGTACACATATCAGGAAACCGGTACTGCAGTCAACAGTTAATATCCTGTATGTCATTCTTAGGTTGCTCTTGTACACCTGACATCCACCATAAAACTTAGTCAAGGGTAACCATTTGCGAAAAGGATTTATGATGTCTTGCAGAATAATCCCTATGCTTATGCTCTAAAGAAAATACTAGTGACATCATCTGAAATGAGAACTTTTAAAACACTGTCCAGCCAAGCAACGGAACCCGGGTATTCAATATGTTATCCTGTTTACTTGTGTGTCTATTCACACATTATGTACCTTTTTACTGCCTTATGTGTATTGTAGTATCTAATTTTATATGTTTATTTAGAATTTCTTTTACATCTGAAAGAAATTTCTTGCAATTATTCTGTCTGTATTAAGTTCGAAGTTGGTACGGCCTTCTGCATCCAATGTTATGATGAGGTAAGACAGGAGAACTACTATGGTCTTGTCTGCCCTTAACATCCGTGTCTTGAATAGTCAAGCCCAGACAAGTGACAGGAAGACTAAAAAGGTCCAAAACCGTTACGTGATGTGTCTACATCTGTAAGACCGCTGGTGAAATGGGAATCTGAATCCCAGTGTAAATCCTAGCCTTGTGTCCTATGAATTTGACAATGCTTTTTTCCTCAGAAGGTTTCTGATTCAGTTAAAATGCTGCTGAGAATGTGTATGTTCACTAAATCAATGGAAGGTCAGCAGCATATAGGAGGTTGTTGAATGCCAAACAAAGGAGAACATCCCACTTGTGATTAGGTTGAATCACAGGTAACTGCAATTTCTTTTGCTTTAATTTTTGCATTATATTTTATCAAACTCAGCTGAAGGCAGTATTTGTGGATGGCAACATAAGTTCTGTATTTGATAGCTGGCTTTAGTGCACACTGCTTCTTTTTTAAAGTAGAGTTGCTTTGCCTTTCCTAACTTACGCAAATGCTCAAGGTGCTGTGAAATTTGTTCCAATCCACAATGGTGGCACAAGCTAATAATGTTTCTTCTAGGCCAGCAACATGCATGATGGGCTTCTGTTCTCAGGCTTTCAGAAAGATGAGTGGTTGCTTGTACTTAAACTACCAGAGACTGGCATCTTCCTGTAGTTGCTTTTTTGTTTGGTTGGTTGGGCTTTTTTTTATTCTGGTGTAGTGGTCACACTGGGCAAAAGATCCTCCCTGATTATTTTTTTATTTGGAGCTTCACCCTAGTTCTTGAGGAAACTGTGAGAAAGAGTGACTTTAAGTTCTGCTGTAGTATAAGCAGCAGCCAAAACCTACTTGTCTTTGATTTTCTTTCTCTTCCTAGGTGTTGCTAATATCAATACATTGTGTCCAAATATGAACGCTGAGTTCCTAATCACTACGCATTGATTGAGATAACCTCGGAATTTCTTGTGGCTGAAATGTCTTTAACTCGTATTTAAAAGTGAGGACATCTGAGGTGCAAGACATAAGACTATGCAAGAAATCAGATACAGCCATGAATATTAGTTTAGAGTCACAAATGATAACATCTTCACTACGTTTATTAAGCTTGTAAGGGGATACTCATGTGTAACTGGCTACAAAATTATCCTTGCACCCACTGAATAATGTCATGAGTTATTGCTGTGGGTGTTGTACAGGTATTAACAGAATGTGTACGCTTACTTTTTTTCTAAAGGATCACTAAAGTTTTAACTCTGTCAAATGACTACATAATAGAAATATAACACAGACACTTTGCACGTGTTCAGTGGCTTCAAACCACTTTGCAGCTTTGCTGCATATTTAATTGAACTCTTCTAGTTAGATCACAATTATTTAATCTACTATCTATTTACTGCTCAAAAACAGGTAGAGAAAAAGACATTTGTGTACTTTGGTCATCACTACTTATAGGAAAACAGCCACATGACTTAACTAATCTAATAATACCAACTAAATTAGGTTGTCATCATATATAAATACTATCTGCGGACCTAAGAAGACATGCATTTTTATTATACACTGGATATTCTCTGAATTAAGATTTTACATTTTCTGAAGAAAGAACAGGGTCAGGCATGACAGGACTGTGGTTCTTTTGTAGGGTCTTCTGCGTTGTCGTAAAAGTGATAACCATATTCCATACACTGCAGAGTACACTTGATAACTCAATAGATTTCATTCAATTGCTATCCCGTTAAGTGTACCGAAGATTTTTTCACTGCGCAAAATACCATTATTTGGATAAGAGGTTAATCTACTGTTATAAAACACCCCAAGATTTTTTTTTATAATCCATACAACAGATAAATCCTTTTTTTTTTTTTGGCCAAAATTAAAGAGGTGCGATATTCTGACTTAAGGAGCATAATGGTTTCATTTTAGAGTGTAGATGGAATGAAACTTTTCTAATTATGATGTATTTCAGTCAAGTGAGCTGTGATTATTTTTTTTAAACTCCATCCATCAAAGCGTTTTATTACTGTTGATTGATTTGTTTCTTCATTCTATAATGAGAGTGAAGAATGCTTGCCATCCTGGAATCTTCTGCAGGAGTGATGCTGGAACATCAACATCCCTAACGCACCTACCTTTGGTCCAGAGGGCATGCCAAGGGGCTGGATCGGTGGATGTGAGCTAGCTAGATGGATGGCAGAAGTTGCCTACTAGTTTGCTAAACGGGGATGTTTAAGATCTAGGCTTTTGCAGATTTGCTAAGAGAACTTGAGCAGTAGCACTTCTTGAGTAAGGTTCTTGGGACTTCTAGACCTCTGGGTCAGCAGGTGGCCTTGTGATGATGCCAAGACTCTTGATACATCAGGGTAGCAGCTCCAAGGGTGTCTTTGTTTTGTCATTGTTTTCACCCTTTTCTGTCCCTTGGATCCAAATCAAGATATTCCCCAGGCTGACCATTGATAAACTGTCTTTTGACAATGAATGTTCTGTGGTGTGCTGAATTTCACCTGCCAAGAATGTCTGAAATCTGAGTATCCACTGATTCTAGTAACAGAAAATGCCAGTTAAAATGGCTGCTAACAATTTACCCAGTGCATTTTAGAGAGAAATGTGAGTGAAGCGTGACACTGATATAATACACACATATTGGTGCTGGTCTCTTCTCACAGGTAATTAATGACAGAACAAGAGGGAATGGCTTCAAGCTCCAACAGGGTAGATTTAGATTGAACATTAGGAAAGAATTTTTCACAGAAAGAGTGGTTGGGCACTGGAATAGGCTGCCCAGGGAGGTGTTTGAGTCACCATCCCTGGATGTGTTTAAGAGACATTTAGATGTGGTGTTGGGGAATATGGTGTAGGGGAGAACTTTGTAGAGTAGGGTAGATGGTTGGACTCCATGATCCCAAGGGTCTCTTCCAACCTAGACAATTCTATGGTTCTATATACACGCATACATATAATCATACTGATGGAATACACACACATACATATGTGCAATCATATATATGCAGATATATACATTCCAAAGGAGAGAGGGTGGAATTCTGGGTCCTAGTGACCAGCTATCCCAGCCCTCTGAGTGGTATATCAAATTTTCATCCCACAGACAGTAGAGTAGAGGAAAGGGAAGCTCCAGGATGATTTTGCAGTTGTGAGTTTGGTAATGGTTCCCAGTCATTGCAAGATATTGCTGACAGGTTTTACAACAGCATGGATATGGTTTTAGAGAAGTCTCTTCTTGATTGTTTCCTCCCAGTCAGGGTTTAGATTACCCACTGGACCGTGAAGCAGCATAACGCCATTTCTGACTGCATGTCATTGAATTTCTTACAGTTGAATTGCTTGTCACTGTTCGGGTATCACAGGTCTACTGGGTGATATTCTAACCTGCAGACGAAGAGACCCAAATGTATTACCCTGCTCGCTGCTGGTTTGCTTTACCATAAACTTCATTTGTGTCTTCTGTGAAGTCACTGAAGTCAGGAGCTGTGAATGTCTATAGATGCCTTGCTCCCCTGGCTTCGCAAGAGTTAAACAGGAGCTGGATTCCTTCGTTCTTTTACAATCTGGGCCAAAGTCTAATGTCACCCTAAATTTCTGACAAGGGCGGAACACAGATGGAAAGTGCTGTCAAGCTCTCCTCATTTCTTATCTCTCCTCAGGGTTTGGGAACCATAGCTTTTCTCATCAGAGTAGTGTATGTGTAACTAAGAATTGACAGCTAGTAGCTACTGAGATGTTGCTGTAATGAATAGATATATTCCTAGATACATATAGCTGTATTCTTTACTATTAATTTAGGAGTGGTTTGCCTGCATTCACCCACACTTGGGTATGCATTGCACCCTGCTCCCCTCTGCCTTCCCCTTTGTTGCTGTGGAGTGAGCTGCATGCCTGATGTTCTGAACCAGCAAAACTCAGTGTCTGCCTTGCAGATTTCCAAATAAGTGCCAGTCCATGGGGACACTGAGTCCTTTTCTGTGAATCAGGATTTATTTGCTTTTGAAGTGTTAATACTAGAGAGGAGGAGGAGATGTCTTCCTCAGCTGCCTTAAGGAAGTAATTTACTATTTTAATATGTTGCTATGGATTAAGAGGACTGCTGAAGGGCAGAATGGCAACCTCCTCTTTGATCCAGATGACTGGCTCTGTAGGTGGTGGTCATTAGAAAGGAGAAACGGCTCCATCCATCCTATGACTCCATCTGTAGGGAGCCATAAAGCTGGTTTATATCAGGCCCAGGTTTTCTATGCAGGTTGTGTGAAAGCCCAGCCAATTCTTTTTACACTCGTATTTCTAACACGCTGCCTTTCCTCGCTGTCTGCAGGGCTAATGCTCTTATTCAGCCTTTCAGCATCTCATGTCTCAATTATCGCAGTGTCCTTTCCCCTAGCCCTGACAAATGTGGCATGGTCATCTCGGGTTCATTCAGAATGCAGCTGCGGAAATCAGACACCTAGCTTTCTGCTTCACTCGTACCACGCGCCTTTTTGAAACACTCTCCATCTTATTGCACTAAAAATAGGGCTGCCGGCCTTCATTTTCCACATCTCACTACTTTTGCCATATCTCACTGCATGTTAGGGAGATAACTGCTGCCTCTGATTAACCTGTGATGCTAGTCTCCACTTCTGCTTGCAACCTTGTCAATTAAGTGCCTTTATATGGTTTCTCAGTGTGCCCATCATGCATGGGAGGAGATGCTTTAGGTAACATCCACTACCCCATGCCAGTACTGTCCTTAAACAAAAAAGGGGGATTCCTTTTGATTCCTCTTTTTTTTTTTTTTTTTTTTTTTCTTCTCTATCATTCACACACAACCTTTATCTTAGTTGGGTTTGGGCTCACTTTTGTCTGCCTTTAGTTTGTACCTTTGGAGGTACTGTACTTCATAGTTTTCTGCAACAAAGACCACTGTTTTGTTGACATTTGCATGTTAATTAGAGCAACAGACTCCTGCACTGCGATTAGGCGGCTGAGATGCTGAGTTAACACAAGTAATAATTAATGAAGTAGTTGGAAAGAGCTATACAAAGTAATGAACCAGACAGGGAGCAGACAGTCATCTGTCTGCTGGAAGAAAAAAGAGAGAAAAAAAGTGGTTAAAGTGAAGGAACCAGAGGAAAGAAGAAAAGAAAGGATGGAGTCGAGGTGGGGGAGGGAGTGAGAGGATTAACAAGAGGGGATTTACAGAATCACAGGTAGGGGGTTCTTGCAAATCAAGTTGTTGTTTTTTTGTTTGATGTGCACACAATACATTAAATCATTTGCATAACATTCCCAGGCCCTCCAGCTTAATCCTTACAGTTCTGAAAGATTCTTTGTTTGAGGGGGATTAAATTCTCTAAAGAATTTAGGGCCAGGTCTAAAAGGAGGGTTAGAACCAACTCTTTTCTTCTTTTGAGTGTGGTGGGAGTTACACACCTAATTAGGACTTAAATATTTAACCTTCTGTGGATTTAGGATTTTGGAGTTTTTTTATTGTATTTATGGAAGTTTGGTATTTCATTTGTCTGAAATAAGAGATGGAAGAAACATAATTCAGGGTCAAAAAAACTTGTTTGATTTCCTCCTGGGCTTCAGTTGTGGGGAGAAATAAACATTTTGTGATTAATTTTTGTTAAAATGCTGAAATTTGCAAAACAGAGTAATGTTTTGGGACACATATTTTTTTTTAAACATTTCATTTTGACGTGGTTAAGATAGAACATTTAGGCGTTCTTGATGTTTCTTCCCCTGAAGATGTTTCAGTTGAAACTAATTTCTGAGATTGCCAGGATATGTGACTTTACAGTGTTCCTCCTGGAACTTCAAGTTTTTGAAACGCACAAAATATTTGCAAGCTATTTCTGCTTGTTAGAAACCAGAACCATGTATCAGTCAGCATTTATGAGACATAGGCTTTTCCTTGGATGTCTTGAATAAACTGTGTCCTGCGTGTGGCTTTTTGAGAATCTGTCATTTCACCTGATTTCTTCCTGGTTTTAACTTAGACTAAATTACTGGTAAGCCAAGGGGGCTGGTCTGAATGAAATCACTTTTGTCATGGTAGTATTTGGTGATTTTTTATTTTTTTTTTGTCTCCCAGGTGCTATTCTTGTCCTGGCATGTACACCTGTGTTTATCTGTAGAGGCAGACATGGCTCTGCTCTAAAGGGAGGACCATAAGGGATTCATTGTGTCATATGACACAGGACTGTTCGTGTCTCAGGAGTATTGGGAACTCTCAGCTTCTCATGTCTTGTATATCCATATTGGTTTCATCCACATCCAACTATTTTTAGTGGGAAAAGCCAAGAAAAGCAAACACAAAAAAAAGTGCAACTCCACAAGACGTTCTTAAAAGCAACTCCAGGGAAAACCCTATGAAACATTATTTGCTAAGTCAAACCAGCTCTAAATTCTGTCAGAGAGCTGATTATTATGGGGTCTTTCAAATTCTGTCTGTGTAATCATTGCTCTGCTCTGGATTCTGTACTAATCCTATACCTGTTCTTTCTAATTCCACCCTATTTAGGGATGCAGGCAGTACATTCTGTTTACTGGTTTGTTAATGCATCTGTACATGGGCTATCAAACCTGTACAGGGTGTTTAGCATTTGTTTGAGGATACAGATGAAATCCGATGAAGTTGTAATGGAGTGGGAAAATCTGAAATCAACTTCTGAAATGGAGCTTGGTCATTTGAAGATCTGTTTAGTGCTGGTCTTGCTCATTTTTAGGCAGTGGTAGAAGAATTTCTCAGAGGAATTATATTTAATGCCTTTGAATGCTGCTTATACACATAACCATTAACTGTTTCTTCAGTAGCTGAATGCTTAGGAGGAGTGTCTCAGTGCTGCAAATAGTGCCTGCTTTTGGAGAGGTTCTTTTCATTAACATTGAAAGGTCATGTATTTTTGGCCTTTAGAAAAAGGGAATAAAGAAAGAAAAAGGAGAAAAAGTTTACATACCCCGAAGCACTTATACTTACTTAGAAATGTATTTAAGGCCAATTTAAAACATCTTACATGATAAATTGTTGACCGATTTGTAAAACAAACATTTTCTTCTTAAAATGCTGTGTTTGCACAAAAATGTTACTGTGTGTATTTGCACACACACATTCTAGTAAATATAGGAACATCTATTATGTGAAATAGGTTAAAATTACTTTAGCTTCTTGTAATTCTATTAGCTTTTTACAAAACAGTGTTATTAAAAAATGAGGTCAGTGTGGCTTCCTCGCAACAATGTTTTCAGAAACCGAAACTCATGAAGCATATTCTAGAAAGAGAGATGGGGAAGCCAGATCATCAGCGGCCTGACTTCTAGGAGGTGATCTATGTTCTAGTGACAGGTACTATGAAATTAACTTTCACAATGGCTGTAGCCTGAACCTCTCCTTTACATGCTGACTTTAAACTTCTTTACAAAGATTTTATACTTGAGTGACAGATTGGATTTATAGTCTCAGGCATACAATTGCATAAAAATAATTTGCCAGGCTTACAGGTGAACTGCTAATGAACTGATTGGCATCAATGTTCATGCATGTCCTCTTAACCTTGGCAATGCAATGTGGCAGAACTTAGTTAAGGTCAAAGCAAAAAATGCTTAAAGTAAGTCTAATCATGCTGCATGTACCTGGGATAAAAGTGATCTAGACAGGTAAAAGCCTCAGTAACATGCAACAAGTTGTTAAGCTGAGATGACTTGGCTGTAAGTCTGAAAATTTACTCCTGACTCGTCATAGTGTAACCAAGATCAAAATGGGTGATGATTCTTTAAAAAAAAACATGAAAATTGTGACTAGGTTTTATGAAATACTGATTTTTAGTGTAAGTAGTTATCCTTGAGAATGGACCACTAATATGAGGCTGAGTATAAAATTTTTCATTTCAGCGTAGCAGAATTCTAAGACCTCATATCTCACGATTTGTAGGGGACAGGGCAGGAACTGAAGCTGGCTGAGAAACAGCAAGCAAGAGACCTGAATATAATATTCAGAGTATCTAACAATTTCTCACTTCTGTAATCCTGGCTCTTGCATAACATTGTGGGGCTCTTTGTTGTCATCTCTCATTGTAGAAATAATTTAAGCTCTCTGGAACAAGCACCTCACATTTTATTTGTACCTACGGTGCCTCTGAGGCTGTGTAAATAGTGTTCTGATTGGAAGGCAGAGAATTCCATGTTCCCAAAGATATAAAATTTTTACTTCTTGGCTGGATGCCCTTTGAGGTATGGAATCCTATATCTGTCACTACCACTTTGATTAGCTCTGCTTTTTGGCACTGTTATAGAGCTTAATGTCTGGGGCCTTCTGATATTGAAGGCTCTCATCTCTGGTGTATAGAGTAAGTTAGAGTGGAAAGGGAGGAAGGTTAGACCCCAATTCTCATCTGAAGAAGAGCTAATTCTTCTGGGTCTGAAAAAGAATTTGGGGAGATTAAGCAGTATTGATGCAACCTGACATGATGATTTGCTTCCAAATGAAACCTTTGTCTGGCACAAATCAAGCTAACCATTAACTTTCCAAGTAAGGGACAAAACAGTCTTACAAAGTGTGCTCACCTTGCCTTCCGTAGGCCCGTTACTAAAATTGCAAAACTATGAGGTTATCATTGTTGACTCCCTCTTGTAATCAAGACCACAGACGTGTCAGGAGAAGAGATCAGCAATCAAACGAAAGGTGAAATTCTACTGCAGCCAAAACCAGTCTGTGTCAGGGTTACTGCAGGTCCCCTGTGTCCCCCTTCACACCCTACTCCATAGTTATGTCTCCTGTTTGTTCTAGCATTAGGGTGATGTGCCTCTGCAGTGCGCTGGTTCAGGTTGATCAACCAGCAGGCGGGTTGAGTAATGCAAGAGGAGGGCAAGAAAATCTGCAGCTAGAGGCAGAGGAGAGAGGAGGATCCTAATACCTGTGTCTTGTGTCAGCCTATATTGCTGTGACATTAGATTTTCTGAGGCACTATCTGAAAAAAATGTCTCTCTCTGCTGGTCCAGAGGGTCCAGAGCTGTGTATATGAGATGTCTGATGTGAAGCAATGTGACGCCATTGTCTCCCATCAGAGAAACAGGCGATGAAGCCAAAACAAACTCAGGATTGAAGTTTCTTTATTCTTTGTCCATACCTGTTTTGTCTTGTTAGTTGATGTCACTGCTGTGAGGGGGTTTGAGAAGAAAAATGTCAATATGGACAGGACACACTGAGCTGGAGTCTCCTTAATTAGCTTTCTACCAACTCCATGAAAGACTTTGGAGAGAAGAGCATGTCTAGTGACTACGTTCACGGAGGTCAGTGCAGCTTTCCAGTGCTTCTTAGGCAACGCACAGCTAAATGTGGAAGCTGGCACTGTTCTCGTGCTTGGATTTTGCTCTGGCTCTTCTCAGAGCCTTACTATAAGAAGGTTGAAATCATTGAATTTTCTGGAGTTCTGCCATTTTACTCACTATCTAAATTGTCCCAGTGACTTTATTATGCAGGAGAACACGGACGAAGTAGATATGAGTATAATAAAAGGGGCAAAGCTGTGCCAAATCGGCACCTGAATCAAAGAAGAATTTAGTCATCTGACATCTGTTTTGCAGCTAAAAAATGGAATGTAATTAGCTCAGATACAGGCCTACAAAAAGCTACAGATGTGTCAGTAGGATTACAAAGCTGGAAAGCTGTAGGGTTTACATTTTTCTGTGCAAGTGCTCTGGGACTAGGGGGAGAATCCACACGCTCACAACCAAATGTTTATAAATTAAATAATTGTTTGAGAGAGTGTATATAATCAGATAGCAAACTTCCTCGAGAGTTGGTTAGCACACAAAGTAGGCTGTTTTTTTAAAGGTTTTTAAAATTCATTCTAATGAGTGAGAAAAGCTGGCTGATGTTTTGGAACTAGTCAAATGCTGATATAAAAGCTGTCTCATCCACGGCCCCCGCAAATGTTGAACATTCACTGGAGTTTAAATCTCTGGTGGATTTTCTGCTATAGCTATATAGCAGTCTAATATTCTTGTCAGAACAGATTTGCAAATGACCCATAAACCTAACAAGAAACTAAAGCTGAAAGGATGCTCTGGGCAATATTGTTCTCTTTAGTGACTTCTTGAGTGAATCTGAGTGAATCTGATAAAGTTTTCTGGATGCAACCTCTATTCAAACTTAAGAAAACAGGATATGTGGAGGAGTAAACGTTAGCTTGTTAAAAAAAAACAGTTAATTGTTATAGTAATGAGATTTTATTGGCTTCCATGACATTTGGTTTAGGCTGTGGACAGGGAATTTTTCAAAATCTCTCTAAAGAAGAGAGAAGTCCAGAGGACCAAGAATAGAACATACTATCCATTACATCTTAGCTATGCAGGGTAAGCCAGCCAGCTCTGGAGTGACAAATGTTACTATTGATAAAATTTTACATGAATTGGTCAGTGGTCATAGAAAAGTTCCTCGGGTTACACTGCCTAAAAACTACATGCGTGATTGAAATTAATAGTCTGTCTACATTTATACTTAAGGCACTTAAACAGAGGTGAGGGGATACCCGTTTGCTGTTTTATGTGTTCTATGAGTTGAGGCCTCTGGGAACTTGAGTCCTCTGGAGATATTTCTCTTGACTCCAGGGAGCTTTGGATCAAACATCAGAGAAGGTGCAGGATTCCTTGGCAGTTTTTTGTAAAGCCGTTCAGAAAGGCTTTGTGCAAGTCAGTTTGAGAGAGCTATCTGAAAGTGACAGCGTGCGAAAACCAGTAAACGTCCCTGTTATTCAGCAACTTTTAAGCTTAACAAAAAGACAAAAAGTATATCAAACTAATTAAATATTGTTTAAAAACATAGCCATGGCCCTGATGACCGGAAGCAACCATTCGACCTCCAACTTCTAGTGATGTGTAATCTCTGCCTCAGATTATTTTCTCAGGCTAGGAAGTTCCGCTGCATAAATTGTAACTTTTTAAAAGGAATCACTGTATTCAAAGCTATTAAGAGATTGGGACTGAAATGTCACAAAGTTCATGTCTGTCAACAACTCTTTTTTCTTAGTTGACAACATGTCTATAGGCTGATTGTCCCCCAAAGAAGTTACTGGAGCCATAAATATGTGATAGGAAGAAGGATAGTCTTCTTTTAAAGATACTGCACTCAAGCATTTGAAGTTTGGCACAGGCTTTCCTCAGTCTTTTAATGAATGTGCTGTTTAATTGTTTTGTGCCTTATCTTTCCATGATTGAAAGTGAAGGTGAGAACACTTGCTGTACTTGCTATGTTCAAAGGATAACTGAATGAACGGATGTGTGGTAATCACATTTTCTGGAGATCGTTTGCCCCATAGAAATCAATGGTAGATAGAGGTAATTATCATTATGAGATGGATGTAAATTTGATGCCAATTATTTCTAAAGTAAAAGTAATTTAAACAAATTAGTTATAGAAATGTTAATAATTTCTCTGCTTTTGAATGTTAACAATTGGGCACACTATTATCTATTAGAATTTGGAGAAATGGGGAAAAAGACATCTCTGACAGTTTTTTGATGGATCAGGTACAATAGAATAATATCATGAGAGCTGATTAAGGAAATACTTTTCAAATAATTAATTCAATAAAAAGCCCTGGCAAAATCTGCTATTTGTCATGCTTCTAGCTCTAATTAAGTGAATTCTGTTTTTCATAGTGACAGTTCAACTGATGAGGGTGGCGAACACCTTGTTGGAGACTCAAGATTAAGCAATTACGTGAAAAAGAATGTCTTCACCACATTCAATAATTATTACAAAATCACACTACTTGTAATCCTGAGCACTATTTGATGACCCACTATAGTCAGGAAGAACATCTTTTAGTTTATTGATGTGACAATATAAATCTATCATATCTTCGTTTCCAGGGACCTTAATGTTCAGCGTATGGTAGCTCTCTTTTTTAGGCAGTTCTCTTGTTCCCCTAGAACATAATGTTGCCTCAAGAGAAGGTTTCTCCTGCTAGTAGACTAAGGGAAGAAGAAGATTCAGCACGACCTCTGTCTCTCTATGTGCTTTGCTTTTATTCATACCCAAAGTATTCCTTTAGCAGGGTTAGTGCATCATCTAGAGAAGGATACATTTTTTTGAATGCTCCATTTATCTGTAACAACAGGGCTTAATAACATATTTATGGGCAGGGGCTGTGGTTAGAGTTGGTTGCCAAGACCACTAACACTCGTGACTTTTTTTGCCTCTCTCTCTTTCTTTCTGACTGCCAGTCCTCAATTGTTTTCTGCTTCTGGTTATGTCTCCATGAACAAATTACTGCTAAGCACATTGGGCTGTCGATTTCTAGCATGTTAACTACTGCATAGTAACCGTCCATATGCTCACTCTTACATTGTGATAAATTTGATGGTGCTTACTCCTTAGTGAAAGTGAAGAGAAATGTGTACACACAGCAACTAATGTACAATAAAGAAAGGACATTTACCTTGCCTTCTGGGAAATGACGTATATAGCCATAGTTTTTACTTCTTTTCTAGCCTTCTTAGTGCATATATTTTTTTCATTCACCCACACATGTGGTGTGAAATTAAACTGGTGTGTTTCATTGGTGATATCCCTGTTTTCAGGATTTTAGAACCTGCAGTGCATGAACGAAATATAATTGACACTTTTCTGACTTGAGCTGACTATGACAGCAAACAATCCAGCATAGTAGGAACTTCACAATGTTGTTTGGCTTCACCTCTGTTCTCCCTGTTTTTCCAACCAACCACATTTATCATGAAATGCTTTTGACTGCGTGTGATTCTGGTACCTATGTCTCAACCGAGTCTAAGTCTGTTCTGAAATTTCACTTTAAAACGCCATCTTCATCTCTGGCCTCTGACTCAACATAAACCCTTTCTGTGGTAAAGTTATTAGATCCGATTCCCTCAGCTTTCCCCTTTTTCCTGTGCTTGTGTGATCTCTCTGTGATGTCTCGAACATGTTCTTCCCGTCACTGGCTTATCACATCTTGTTTTCTTTACTTATGTAATGTACTGCCATCTGAAATGATATGTTTGGGGCACTTTTTTTTTTAACTTATGCACAAAAGATTTTACAAAGATGTCAGTTGCATGGTATTATGCTATTGCCCCCTATGTCAGTGGGGGTAGTATTCCGAGTGGCCAGAATGGCCTATCATTTGTTTTTCACTCATGAGTTGAACATGGCCAGAGAAAGCTTAAGAAAAGGCTATTTTAAATGTTGAGTGCAAATGCAGAACTATGGCTAGGAGCATCCAATCAACTAACCTCTCTGCATCACTGAGCAACTGACAGACCTGCACATTAATACGTGTCTATATCTGGAGTATGTCCTCCAGGAAGCAGTGCAAGAAAATGCTGGTAATATATGATTCTGTTTGAAAGCTGCCTGAATAGTAAGAAATGGTAGCTTTGTTCTCACCTGGTATCCATTAGGCATTATAGAAATAACAAATGATTAGCAGGGAACTCAAAGAGTTCTACAGCATAGTAGCTGTAAGCATCTAAGCATTGTGATCCTCAGTCTTTAATATAGGGGTTGGAAAGGGCAGAGACAACTGAAGAAATACATATTGGATATTAAGCAGCAGGTGGAATAACAAGAAATGAGCAACACTGGAATTTTCCATGGCTGAAGGTATAATCATTCCTGACTTATTTTCCCTATCACCAGAAGCAGCCCCATTACAGTCTGAATTGTGTCATTAGAAATACTATTGATCAAGTTCTCATTAGCAGTCATTGGCACTCAACAGCCATTGTTGCATGAGTTATCTGTGCTGCTGAAACTGATACTGATCATTGGCTTCTGATAACAAGAATGCATCTCCATCTTCGAAGCCAGCTAGTTGATTGAGTTAAATTTGTTCCATACTCTCCAAAGTTAGGAGTGAGGTATCACACTGTTTAACATCCCCAGGTGTTTGAAGCCATTAAAGCATTACAGGCTGAATCTGTTTCCTTTTGTCATCTCATGAGTAATAGCACTGCTTGAAGTCATTAGTGCCTCAGCCTTTCAAACATTAATTGGAGTTTGGTGAGCAGACACCCAAATACCTGACATAAAATATGATATAGAAGGACAATTCATGCTCTCAAAGAACTTTGCTAAGAGTAGATGCGGAAGGCAATATTTGAGTTTGACTCCAGAAGGACATCAAGTCACTAAAGAAAAAATACCATAAATTCTAGTGTCAAATTCTAGTGTTTCTCTTCAAACAGTCAATATTAAAACTGCTGCTAAGTATAATTCCTCTCTTTCTTCACTATTGCAGGATTACTTCTGTATGGTTTTGGCAATCAGTCTAATAATTAGTAGGATTCTGATTTGGCAAGATCAGCTACACAGCTGGGAAGGTCACTTTAAAGTACCCACCATCTTTTATTCCTTTTTAAAAAACCTGAAACGAGTAGTTTTTTATGCCTCTCCTCATATGCTATATTTTAAGTAGAAAGATAAGTTCTATTATAGCAATATTCATACAAAAATCTAGCAATGCTTTGTCCTGGTTTGGTTCTAGTAACTGTTATAGAAGGGCAATTAACTATAATGCCTATTGTGCAAGAAAGCCTTCTTGCAAGCTCCACAGCAGTGTGACTGCTAAAAGCTTTAGTCACACTATTAAAAAGCCAAGGAGGGGTAAAGATTGAACTTTCCATCAGAATGTCTCAGGAGACACAGACAGGTGACACTCAGTCTTAAAGAAGGCTCTTTTTGGAGGTGGTAACATTAAAACATATAACTTGCTGCAGTATTTCTGCAAAATCAGGACTCTTAAAACAAATGGAGCCTGCTTTTGTTCTCATTGATGAAACTATGCACTGGATGATGAAGACAGAAAGGTATAGCCTCAGTTGGTTCAACCTCAAATAATGATATTAACTTCTAATCATGCTCCATTAGCCTCAGTAGGTTTTTGCACCAGCTGAGGTTCCCTTTTAAAAATTGGTTTTCTGTCTGTATTGGACTAATTGGTCATGCCTGTCATGGCCGTATATAAAGACAAACCAAGAATGCTGATCCTTTGCTGATCCTGTAGACTAGAACATGAATTTAAGGCGGAGTAGTAACAAAATCCCAACAGATTGAGGTATCATACTCATTTTGTCACTTTAGTTCAAAAGCTTGGAGGAAATTACTTGTTTTAGAAGAGGGAAAATTGCGTGAAAAGAAAAGGGAAAGATGACGGTCAGGGAGGAGAAATATCTGCAACTCTGGAACAGAATAGTAGATAGGATAAGAGCACTTTACTTTCTACGTTGTCATCCATCTTGGATGTCATATGGTATGTGCAAGGAGGGAAATGAGGCATGGAACATAATTTTCTCATGAATATTTTATCCCTTATGCTCTTTCAACATCTTGATATGACCCAGAACAGCTTTACAGCTTTCAGGCACATGTGTCTGCAAAGACTCAGGAAGTCATCTCTGTGAAAAACAGCTACACTGAGTCTTTGTCAACTGAACAATGGTACCCCTGCTTAATGTGAGCTTAATGTGAGGTTCTTGAAGTTGCTTAGATATCACAGGTGGTCCGTGACACTGTAGTTCCATTTGAGACACAGCATTATGGTAACCGGAGGGTAATGGTAGAATTGAAAGATTTAACACAGTAGTTACTGAGCGGCATATGTGAAAGACCATGTAAGAGTGCTACGGAGCGACTCTACATAGTAATTCAACCATTATACCAAAACTGGTAATGAAAAAAAGTGTTTTGTGTTATTGCTTAACAGACTGCACTGAATTCCCTTAACAAAAACCAATAGAGAAAGTGAAGAGAATTATTTATTGTTGGAGGTGGAATTCTTTTCAGGCACATTCGATATGGATAATTTGAGTTCATCAACTGCAGCAACAAAAATAAAAAGCCAAGCTAACAACTTGCAAGCAGATGCTAATTCCCCAATTGTTCATGCAACATGGAACATAATTTGAAGTGATTATGAAATTAATGCATTAATACAAAAAATGCTTTGGAGAGAAGCAAATCAGATAAATGTGCATAAAAAGAACTAGCTGTATACATAATTTGTGAAGCTGTGCTTTATTCTCAGTCAGAGGGAAAAATTAAAACTTAACTAAGGAGAAATTTTAAAGAACATTTCAGAATTACTGTGTAAAAAAGTAAAATGAAACAAAATGTGGAGCTTCAGCAAAGCCAACACTTAGAGACTGTTTTGGAATTAAATGGTACAAAAAGTCTGTCGTATATTTGGGAAAGGAGCAGTTGCTTATGTGAGTAAGGAATAATTTCCAGCTGTATAAGCACAGATCCTGGATAAAGATGACTGTGTGAAAGGCGGGATACTCAAAGCCTGGAAACAGGTAGATGGTAGAACACAACTGTGTACCATGAATCCAAAGAGACTTTATACTAAACGGTGAGAACTGGAAAATTGTTGAGGATGGGACACTCTGTGCTGTCTTTGGTGTTTTCTCCTCTAAGTGCACACTTGTCTCCTTTACATTAGTTAGCAGAGAGAGAACCCTTCACTGTCCTTGTTCACAGCCCAGAGCTGGAGTTTACCTTGCCCACCTTGCATCCACTTTATTTGTAGAATCTTTGATTTTTCTGTAATGGTCTTTTGAAATTAACTTCAATGGCACAGGAGGACAGGCTCAACTCACCATGAAGTAGTTTCTTTCTAATTTTCCTCCCCACATTGTTCTGATGACTATTATAGGATAGGAAAATTATCCTGTTTCAGGCCCTCAAGCAAGAGACTTCATTCATTCTGAATTTCTGTTCCTACGCTCTTTTTTTTTTTTTTCCATCTGCACACCTTAAAATCAAGAAATAGCAGAACCAGTCATACCATGCCAAAGTTTATATTGATCCAGCAAAGATATGCTCAGCTATTATCATCATCTGTTGCATAGATGTGTGTTGAAAGATAGATAATTACTTGAAAGCAATTCCATTTAAATCTAGTCAGAAAATATCACTAAGAACCATTAGATTGTACAGCCATCTCCCAGGAGAAAAGAGGTATAACTCTCAGTGCAGGAATTGTGGTGCCAACTCTCATGATTTTGTCAGGAGTCTTATGATATGCGTCTTTTCGAAAGTTGTTAACTGTAGAATCAATTTTAAATTGGAAAGAATTTAGATTTTTGTTAAAACAAAGTTTCTAGACCTTAGAGCTCCACAGAAGAGCTTTAAGAAGTAACGTAAATATCACCTTATGAAACCTCCTTTCCTCACACCAAGAATAGCCAAAAGGTAAACAAAAATCCTAATTTAAATGAGATTTTTATTAATGACCATTTGGAGCCAGGTTCTTGTTTTTCAGGTAATGTTTGAAAATACTGTCTGAGTCTTTATAAAATATATAAGCAAATTAAAGAAAAGTTTCTTCTACTAGCTGAAAAATAGCTTTTATTTTTGCAGACAATTTAGTAAACTCACTGCTTTTTAAATGTATGTAAGTTTTTGTTTTCTTTCACATAGATTCCCTACAATTTCAGGGAAAAAAGGAAAGTCTGAAACATGAATCACTTTTTGTCAAACTATTGATAACTATCATGAAAAATTGTACTTTTACTTCCTACCCCAGCCCCCAACCCCCTTCTACCACCCAGAAGATGTATCTTGGGGAGCAATTGAAATCTCCAAATTCTATCATGTTATACTTTCTATTAAGGTTATATTTCCTTACTTTCAGAGCACAAAAGCAGCAGATGCTAAAGGACCTGATACTTGTCTCAGACAGGGATAATGTCACCAGCTGCAGTGAAGTTGGTCCCAAGAATTTTGCCAGTTACAGCAAAATAGATGAAGGGAAAATAGCAGTTTCTTACCAAACCTACCTTGTTCAAATAGCTACTATTCAAAGTTAGTACTGGCTTCTAGTGCTTCATTAGCACTCTTCTTGCTGGAGGCACCAGCCCCCACCTGAGAACTGATGGACTGGTTAAAGTGCTTTGGATAAAATCAGACATGTTTATTGAACCATTTCAGTAGGTGGATTTTAGGTGAATTAAGGTGAGAGCTTTCGTAAAGAATGGAGGGATAAGAACCTTGTACAGAGAGACAGAGATGAGCAGGTACGGATAATAATGTAATTGGGACTAGGAGGGCACCTCTGCCCACAGTCTGAGGTGCATGTAGCTTTGTCCCCTCCCCGTTGTTTCTTCGCTTTGGGTGTGCTATGAAACACAGGCAAGTGTAAAAGCCTCTGAAATATTAAACAGCACAGTGCCACACAGGTGTCAGGGCTGGCCAGAGGCAAGTGGCATGGCTCGAAACAGTTGGCTATGAAACGAAGTGTTTAGTGAATTGACCATCTGTCCAAGCTTGGCATAACTGTGATAAAGCAGAGACCATCAGCAGATCATCAACGTTGCTATTTAAAAATGTTTACTATGTTAACGCTTTTAAATATTTGTGGCTGCAGCTCGTCACTGTTCCCATCTCTTCTCTCTCTTTTCTGAAATATCCCTGACACAAGGAAATGGATTTCACGCTGTAATGGAGTTGCTTGTAGGTAGAGGCAGAGCGAAGGCCAGGTAGAGCTGAAACAGATCTTAGAGCAACCTGATCTGGTGAAAGATGTCTCTGCCCATAGCAGGAGGATTAGACTAGATGATCTTTAAGGGTCCCTTCCGAATTAAACCATTCTCTGATGTCTAGCTATTGTTGCATGTGTTGATATAACATTGGGAGTGCAAGAGGTGTCTTTGTGCCATTAAGTTTGATATGAGGCCATGGTCTTGTTGCTTCTTGTGGCAGCGTTAGAATGTAACGTTCCTCCCTCCTAGCCCTCCAAATTGTTCTCATTTGTGTAAGGCCAAGACACAGCAGGAGATAATTTATTCTTCCTCTGTTTTAAGGGCCGAAAAGTATACAATTTCCTTACTAGTCAGTCCATTTATCCTCATTCCAGTAGCCAGTCTGGTATTACTGGTCTTCTGATTGCACTTCCTTTTCCATGTATCTTCCTTCCTACGGTAATAGTTGTGTCTAGGTGAGTCGGAGTCTTTCCTGTAGTGGCATACTCATCCTTAACGTGGCATTCTTTATAGCGCATGTATATATGTCATGGGATAGAGACTGACTGAAGACAATGAACCACCCAAGAACATCTTACCTTACTGTAGGGGGGTATGTAAGAGTCATAACTATGGGAAATGGAAAACTAGGCATCACATGGAAAATGGGTACATAAAAGATGAATATCATGAGAAGCTTCCTTTATAATGAGCTTTATTTACTTTGGACTAGTCTCTCTGTAGGCTTGATAAAACATTCATACAAAGATTTGAGTGTTCATGAGGCCTAATAAAAATAAACAGACCAGAAACTCCTGAAATGATAAATCTTTCAGGCCATGTAAATTCCTGATTCCCTGTAGCCAGGGGTTGAAACCTATTGAGCAGCTGTCTGGCCATCAACTAATCCATCTTCAAAATCTATTAGAGATTTTTCCTGACCCAGGCTATCCCTGTTTGTACCCCAGTAATGGGGTACACCCCACTGTCTATATGCAGTGAGCATGTGTCTATAAACTTTACAACTCAGGGTGTATCAGTCATAGAATCATAGAATGGTTTGGGTTGGAAAGGACTTTGAAGATCATCTAGTTCCAACCCCCCTGCCATGGGCAGGGACACCTCACACTAGACCAGGTTGCACAAAGCCCCATCCAGCCTGGCCTTGAACACCTCCAGGGATGGGGCAGCCACAACTTCTCTGGGCAACCTGAGCCAGTGTCTCATCACTCACCTCCATCCATCCTGGCCATGTCACCCATGCTCTTGGGCTGTTTTCAGTGCCTTTCAGGGTTAAGTTCAAAGCAACTGAAGTTCAAGTATGTTTTAGGGGGTATCGCAAGAAATTGGAAAGATGATCATGTCGATCATGAGTTTATCACTAACTCGCCCTTCAGAGAAGAATTGCTCCCTTAGTATCACTCTTTTCCCTGTCCCTTTTGTAGCTCTGCTTAGGTTACCATACTTTCAGGCCAAGAGTCTCCTCTTGCTTTGATTAGGATTAACGACCCTTAGGGCCCAGTAGTTGGGGCTGGAAGATGCTATTGTTTGTAATGCGCTTACAGTGCAAGTGGCTTCTTTCTTGTTGTGCCATTGATTGATTAGTGGAGTTTGTCCAAGTAATTTTCCCTCTTGATGTGTGCACTTTTCTTTCTCTACCACGAAGTTGGTGTGAAGATTAGCTAATTAATCTCATGAGATTCTTTAATGAAAGGAATGCCTTACTGAGCAACAGAACAAAGTACAGGCAATATGTATGAACACAACTCATTCCAGATCTCTCCAAAGCTGAGTTTTCTTTTCTCCTCTGAGCAAGTAAGACTGTCTCCGTTTAAAAAAAAAACCAGAAATAATGTTTTTTTCCCTGTTCAGTACAATGCAGAACATCTGTTGCAAAAGAACAGATGATTATTAATTGAAACTAGATTGCACTGTCCAAAATAAAGTGCCTATAGCACTGTAGCTTTCCTGAATTGTCTTTGTTTCTTTATTTCTTTACAGAACATAATAATCAAATACAGTCATTGTTATGAGTTAGATTTTATTCCAGAAAAGAAGTTTCTACTGTGTCTTACTTAAGTTTTAAGCAATAGATTTTCAATCTGTTTTCAGTAATAAAGCTTTTTATGTCAAATGTATGTAAAAGAAGAGAAAGCAGTGTGCAATGATAATGAAACAGGAATAGGAAAATTTGATTCCATGACAGGCTACTAAATTAGACCCAAACACGCTGTGGAATGAAGAGATAAGAATCTAGAATTTGATTTGAGGGAGATTTGAAAAAATGAGAAGCTTTATCTTTTTCTGTTCCTTCCCCCAGAACTGATTGCTCTGGAACTAATGTTTATGCGTGTGATTAGGAGCTGATCCCGATGAAATCTATTTTCAGCACTGCTACAGGATCACGTCGGGTGAAACTAACCTTGGGTGCTTTGGGCTCATACAGCACTTCTAACTTCCAGAGCTCTTGCTGAGTTAAGATGGACCTTTAAATTAAAAGGAATGTAAAATTGAAGGTGTTCATGTTTGTTTTAAAACTGACATTGTAACCCCAGATACTTAAGATTAACACTGAATGGAAACTAAGCAGGTTCAGATTGGATAGGCCCAAAGAACTTGTGGAATCTTTATCCTTGATGGTGTTTAAAAATTGACAGGACAAGGCCCTGAGCATCTATCTGTACTTTTGAAGCTGGCTCAGTATGGAGCCTAAATTAAATAATTTAAATTATATACATTAAATAATTTAAATTATAAACCACTTTATAATTCTAGATAAAACAAAAGTAGCTCTGAAACATCCTGTAGTAATCTATTAAATTATATTAATGAAATGTTTTCTTTATTGTTTTCAGTATTACATTTCTATTTTTGCATAAGCATGACACATTTACAGTCCTCATTAAGACGCTAGGTGCATTTACTCAAGTGAGGACAAAATGTAAAATCTTTATTTTCATTTAATTCTTGAATAATGGAAATGGAGCTGCACTTTAAAAAGCTAAGATTTAAAAAGTGATGCTAATCTTCAGGGACTCCTATCTCCCCCATTACCTCAAAGTGTCCTGGTTTCAGCTGGGATACAGTTAATTTTTTTTTTTTTCTAGTGGTTGCTGTGTTTCAGATTTGGTATGCAAGGAATGTCAACAATGCATATTGTTTTAGTTGTTGCTAAGCAATGTGTGTACTTTTCAAGTACTCTTTTCGGATTCCCTTAGAAGCTGAGAAGGAGCATAGACAGAATGATGGAACGGTCAATTAAATATTTGGTACCATAGACGTCATGCTCAGTATATAAATGGGGTTAGCTGCAGGGAGGGGCGTAGTCGTCATCACTGCTCAGGACAGTGCCAATTCACCAATTTACTGGGTGGTGAGAGTGACTTGTGTCTTGTATATTCTTTTATCATTATTATTCTTATTTTTCCTTTTCTGCTATTGTTCCTTGAAACTGTCTTTATCTCAGCCCATGAGGGTTTTTTTTCCCTTTACGCTCCTTTTCTACCTCTGCTCTCTGGCCTTTAGGTGGAAGGGGGAGAACTGCGTGAGCGGCTGCGTGGTTCTAGCTGCCAGCTGGGGTTAAACCACGACACAAAGCAAAGACATATATTTTAAGAATTTCCCCTAGCTGCTGGGATTGCAGCTTACTCTTGGGAAAGTGAAGGTCGATGTTTCTCTCTGTTCACAGTCCAGCCCACAATCAGTGACTCAGCAGCACAAAAAAACACTGAAGATGTGGCAACTTCTTCACCTTTAATGGAAAAAGTAGTTGAATCTTTCAGGTCTGGTCCAAGGTGAGGCACTTCTGAGAATGACACTTTTGCCAAAGCTCAGCCACAGAGAGAAAAGGCTGTAGGGTAGCAGCAACCTGTCCACTTGATGAATGTCCCCACGCTGATGAGCTGGGAGTAATGAACCGGGCTGTGTGTGGGTGCACTGCCCTCTTTTGGATTTTGATAGAAACAGGATCAGCCCCTACCCACTTGGTGCTTCAGATGTTTTCTGAACTAAGTTCAGAGTAAGGAGCAGCTGTTATTCTACACCGTTCTGTCTTAGGAAAAATCTTCTCCCCCGCACCTCTGGATTTTTTTTACATCTCCATTCTTATCAGGTAGGATTAGCGGGGAGAATATCTGAATCACATCTGTGCAGATGCCTCAGCCTCATCTTTGCTTTTCATGAGTTTATATTGCATTGACCCAACCCTATACCTGGGACTTTGGTGGTAAAAAAATTCAGGTAATGTGGAGAAACCACTTTAAACTGGGATTAGTCAAAGTAGAGAAAGCTGAGCAACAGTAAGAGCAATTGTTCATTAATACCGTTAATACATTAATACTGATTTGGGTTTGCTATGTTCAAGATAGAGAAGGTCACCAGTCCTTATTCACTGGCACATATTAACAAAAATCTATTGTTGTACCGTGCTTGTAAAAGAAACATTGAGATGCCAGCTGACTATTGAAATGCCAGATGACTATTAAGATTATGATTATCACAGAAAATCATAACATTAGTTGTAATTCTGGAAGTGTTCCTAAACACACACAAAAAAAATAGGTTTTGTTTAACATGAATGTTTAGATATTGAAAGAATTAAAGTTTTTTCTTTTTCATTCATTACAAAATATTAATTATTTCATTCAATACAGGAAGAGGGAACAATGACCTTTTATTCACCTCGAACAATCATCAATAATTTTTTTTAAAGTTCATAGTTATTAGTTAAAAACTTTTTTACAAATTATTAAAACAAGTCCTTTAAAAAGCATCTGGATAGGAATCCAAATATTGTGTTTAACCACGGAAGAACTACTGACATCTCATGTATTTTCTGGTATCTTCCACATGGAGATGCATGCTATTTTCTGGCTATGTGTAAAACAGGGAGGCAGATATATTCCTAAGGTAAAAATTTCCCTCCAAAATGTCTCTCTTCCTTTTGAGATTCTTTTGGACTTTCACTAATTATATTATTCTGTATAACTGAAGAGGCCATCAGCAGATTTTTGGAAGCAACTGTTTATGTCCCTGTCTGAGGCTTGGATAAGGGGGAGTTACACAGTGTTTCTTTTATTTTTTGTGAGTTGCTGTTGATATATACATTCACTTTTTCTGTCTGGTAAAACAACCCCAAATGATTCCCACAGATAATGAAAAAATAGAACTTTCACTGGCTGCTTTCTTTTGCGGTCACTTTTGGCTTATAATGAACTGATTTCAGTTTAGTGAACTGTATTCACTAATACAGAACAGGTAAATGGATTCTTTTTTCCAGCCGGGAGCCAGCTTTTTATTTCAAACCACATTCATCGAGATGCCAAATGGAATTCTCAACAATTCTTCTATTAAGAACCCTGTACAATCCCAGCTTTCAAAAATATTGGCAGGTGATAATTTTTCTCTCTTAAAAGATAGTCCTTTGCCATCTAGCATTCTGCTGACAAGAGATTGTCTTATCGCTCAGTGAGCACTAAATCTTTCATGTGTGCAAACAAGATGAATTCACCATCTGAACCTTTCACCACATCATTTCTCGTACCTTTGAACAGCCAAGATTTGAGGAAGATGGGAGTATCTTACCAGTTATGAACCTCCCGTGCGTTCTTGGGGGAAATGATGCTAGAGTTTCCACTGCCCAGATCTGGATTGAGTTTGAATCTGAATTACACTGTCTAATAATCATGAGTATAGTTTTATGTGGGGGAGACCTGGAGTATTTTACCCTCCACATCAGCAAAGTGCAGGCTGATTTAATGAGTTTGGGTTATGTGTCTTCGTATGAATAAGAACCTTTTTATTCTTAAGTCACTGAGTTACAGTTGCAAAATAACTTGTCCACAGACCTTTTCCGTGTATTAAAGTGGTCATTTCTGCTTATTTCTGAGACCATTCCAAACCAGGTCATCATTCAAAGGAATTATTTATTTTTTTCTTCGGTGGTGAAATTGTAATTCTGTCACTGAAGTCTTTTCTTTCCCTACAAAATTACTGCACTTTCTGAGTTAACAAGAACTTCTGGCAATAAAACACTTCACAGTGCCTTGATCAAATTATTGGTGTATTATTTTAATGGTGTCTTAATGAAATTGCTCAGCAACTAACCTTGTCTTTTAGTTGGCATTAGAGACAGCTTCAAAACTGTCACCTCAAGCTCATTTCATGTTTTCATTTAGGTGCTAATACTATTAGCCAATTTATTTAAAGTAGGGACCTAGGCCAAATTTTGGTCGCATTACTCATGAGCGCAGTTCTACAGCACTCGAAGTTAACCCATGAGTAAAGCTTGTCAAAATTTGCAAAGGCTTCAGTCTCATTCTCTGTTAATATCCAAATGAATGCTCGAGTTACTTCTTTTTGGTAATTTTGTCCCTAATTTATTTGCTTTTGCAACCACTTACCGCTTCCAGCAGCTCAGTCCTGTAAAAGGAGTTGGTCTAATTTGTGTTACGGAAGTGTTGCATTTATTTCAGAATGTCATTGCCAAAGCAGTTCCTTTCTTTGTCTTGTTTCAGTTTATTTCTTATTCTGGGTCTTGAAAAAGCTTAAGCAGGGAGCTAGTTAGATTAGTTAAAAGAGGGCACATTGCTTTGAAATGCATGTGTGAATTGCTGAATCTGGAGAATCAGGTTGTCTCTTGACACAATCTTCATGCCTTGTAAATGGCGATCCAAATTCAGAAGCGATATGCAAAGTGGCAGAAATTACATTCCATTATACTGGGATTCCTTGGCACTGGTGCTCTTGCAATCAGTTACCAAATAAAAAAACCAAACCCCACAACCCTTTAAAATTATTTTACTGACATGCAAAGGATCTGGGGAAAACAAAAAAAAAAAGTAAATGTTTAGAGAATTAAAATAGGGAATATTAAGAGTGGGACACTTCTGTTCTTCCTTGCTGATTTCCTCTTTTGCTGGGTCCCCAGTGGTGGGTCTATGCCTGAAGCATGTAATAGGTGAGAGGGTGAAGGTTCTTTCAGTAGATTTGACCCAGTTTGCATTTCATCCCTGTATCTGCTCAGGTGATATGACTCAGATCTGTTGATACATCAGAAGTGAGTGAAAGAACAGGTGAATCTATGCAATATACTTGGATTTTTTTCATACTGTTGCATTTCATGGATACTATGCTTTTTCCTACAAAATGTTAGAGAAAAGTTGGTCCAAGTGGACATATGAGGGGCTGAGATATAAGATTGAGAGCAGTTCTGGACTTGTTTTGATTAAGCCACTAAATATGTCATTCAGGGCAGTTGTATAAGGATCACAATTCCATCTGTAGAAGCAAAATCAGAATCCTCTTGCGAAGCGTTCCTGGGTTTCTTTGTAAGGATAGCAAAAGTCCACAAATTGTCAAGGGCAATGTGCCATCAGCAGAGTTAGCACCAAAAAAGGGGTGAAAAAAGCGTGGCCTGTTTAAGATCTATAATTATGTTTTATGTTCATTTGTCACTTCTAGGAAAAGCAAATCAAGTTGCTCCTTTTCAGGGGATGGATGATTAATGGGTGCTTTGCATTTGGTTGCAAAAGGCTGTGTCGATTTTATTGACTTTTTTTTACAGAGGAAAAAACCTAATCCGTCTGAAGCATCAGCAAGTGCAGCATGTGCTTGCTGTGCCTGGTGTGAGTAAGCAGATTCTGATCATTGCTGAGCACTGATCTGAACAGAGAGCAATTACTTTTGCTGGGCAGAAGTAGAGTCTTCGCTTATCCTCACTCTTCATTTTTGTTTAACGTAAGACAACAGTCAACCAGACCAGAGGCACTCTAAGGTTGATATCCCTTTACTAAGGGCGATTGCTGGAAGTGAGAGGCAGATATGTATGCCTCTTTTCCCTCCTGTGTTAATAGCTTTATTTTGTAATGGTGGAATCAGAGGTGGTTTAAAAACTGTCAAGATAAAAATGATGGGCCCAGTTCTTCACATAAGAAGTTGCTACGTCAGCCCACCCACGCTGATAACGTTATTGTTTATCATTTTCTTTCACTCTCCAGTGATTTAGCCATGCTAAATCAGACTTAATCTTAAACAATTCCACTCTTGGTTGAGAGGGCAAGTATATAAAAGTATATAATGATATTTTCCTATATATTTTCCCAGGATTCAGCAGTCTGTGGTTAAGATTCCTGAGCCAACAGTGATATTTTTGAATTGATAGATTTTTTTTTTGTCCAGGAATGCTATCTGTTCATTTTTCATATTCATATAAACTTTGACATGTACAACAAACTTATCGCAAGGAGTTCCATGGTTTAACCAGGTAAAAAAAAATCATGGCCTCACCTGTGTTTTTTATCTCACTCTTGATAACTTCATTTGATGGTCGTGAGTTTTGTATTATGACAGAGTGAACAATTATTCTCTAAGCATTTCCAGGCCATTCATAGTTCTGTAGACTTTGGTCAATTGCCTCTCATTTATCTTTTGGAAGTTAAATAGTTTGTTTATTTGCTGCTTGTATGAAAAATGTTTCATAGTTTTTCTTCAGTCACCCTTACAGGTATTCAGTTTTCTACTATCACCTTTCTTTTTTTTTTTTTTTTAAGATGGAGGATAAGAATAACACGCATTAAAGATGCGGGAATACTTTACAGTGGCCTAATCGCATTATTTGTTATGCTGTTTTATTCTTTCCTAATAATTCCTACAGCTGTAATTGAGTTTTTTGATAGGAACCGAGGACTGAGCTTCTACTTTCACAGACCTCTTCACTGAAACCCCCAGACTCTTTTCCTGAAGGAAACATACTCACAGCCTATTGTTCTGTCTGTTATGCTGGGATTGCTTTTCTCCAATTGTTTTGTTTCGTTTGTTTTTGTTGGTTTTTTTATTTTATTTTATTATTTATTTATTTCATACATCATCACTGAATTTCACCTGTCATTTTACTGCTCAAGTACTCAGTATTGTGAAATCCTTTTACGGATCTTCTTAGCTGGCTTTTGTTTTCATCATTCTGAATACCTTACTGCCATCAGCAAACTGTCACCTCTCTTTCCTTCTTTCCAGATTATTAATGAATAAATTAAACAACACAAAGCATCGAGGAAATTCCAAATGAACGCTTCTCTCCATTGTAGAAATGGAAATATTTTTTCCCTAACCTTTGATGCTGATCTTCTAACCATAAATTAATCTATGGAAAGATCTTTTATCCCATGACAATTTCAGATGGTTTAGCAAGGGAGCCCAT